>NW_024426552.1:1706815-1754610 GCF_017311325.1 Ursus maritimus
CGGCGCGCCCCGCCCCGCCCCGGCTCCGCCCTATCCCAGGCCCCGCCCCGGCCCCATACAGGGCCCGCCCCCCGCGGCGCGCCTCGCCCTATCCAGGCTCCGCCCTGACGGCCCGGGTCCCGCCCCTAGGCTAGGCCCCGCCCTGCCGCTCCCGGGAGCCCAGCTGGGACGGATCTAGGACGCAGCTGTGGGGGGCGCGCGGGTGTGAGGGACGGGGCACTTGGAGGGAGTGGGCAGGGCAGCCTGTGGCCGCACCCTCCCCGCCGAGGCTCTTCCTGCCGGGACCCGCTGTCTCCGGGACCCCCGGCTACCTCCAGAGTCACCCTCCGCCTTCCCCCACCGCGACCGTGTTCCGGGACCTCTCCCTAGCCTAGCCCTTGACCTCACTGCCCCTTTCTTTCCCGGGCCGCGCGTCTCCCAGACAGTTCTCGCTGAGACCTTCCCCTGCTGCTGCCCTTCCCGCCACCGGCGGTCCGCGCATCCGCCTGGCTGCGTCCGCACGAGCCCCCCTCGGTCCTCCTCGCAAGGCGCGGAGAGGGTGCACGCTGGGGACCTGCGGGAGCCCGCCCCAAGCCGGGTCCTGCAGCGCCCCCGAGGTGTGTGCGTAGCTCTCCACCACGTCCTCCAGTGTGCGCACCCCTCCCCATTGATTGCATCCCCATCGCTCTCTTCCGCGTGTGCGCCCAGCTCCCTATCACATCCTCCAGTGTGCGCACCCCCCCATTGATTGCATCCCCATTGCTCTCTTCTGCGTGTGCGCCCAGCTCCCCATCACATCCTCCAGTGCGTGCGCACCCCCCCATTGCGCCCCCCCTTCCCCTCGCCCCCCATGTCTGTCCCCTGGATTTGTGCGCATCCAGCCTTTTTGGGCTCTCTGGTGTGGGCTTCTCACTTAGGTGCATGGCAGTCAGTTCTTAGCAAGGTCTGAGGTTATGTTCACTGCTCTTTAAAGACAGGTTTTTGAAGCTTTTGGTCCGCACTGTTGGGGTCTATTTTGTTATGCCTAAGTGGAAAATCAGTTGAGTAGGAGGCTTCACACGTAGGCGTCTTCTGATACTAGAGATTGTACCCCTCTGCACTGAGACTGGAGCCCGATGTGCCCTCCGGGTGTGCCTGTGCACACAGGAGGCAGAGTGGGGTGGGACCCTAGAGAGCCCAGGGCACAGCCCCTGTGAGGCCTTTGCGGAAGCTTGTGCTCTGCCTGCTGTGATTTCAGAAAAGGCCATGCTGCTGCGCAAACTGCTCACGATGGAATTGGAGCTGCCTTTGCTTTTCACCAGCCCGGCCTCTTGCACCAATTAACCATCTCAGGTCAATTGTTCATACTCGGGCAGATATAAATGCTTCTAGGGTTTTCTCCGTGGCTTCTTTTTCCCGAAGTTTCGATACAGTAAAATAGGAGCAGCGCTCCTGTCTTCAGTGTCCTCAGAGTTAAATGTTACGTGGTCAGTTTCCACGTGCCAGGTCAGTTGAACAAGCTTGTTTGCACTACTTCTGAACTGAGGAAAGGCTGTGCCTCCCGAGCCTGGACAGAGGGTAGGGGGTGCACTCGCGGGCCATCGTGCCGGTGGGAAGAAAATCTTGGGGGTCAGTTGGGAAAACAGTGTCTGCCTCCTTTGGATAGCTGATGCAGGGGGTGACCTTAGCAATTTGTGGTCATTGTTTCTTTTTTTTCTTTTACTCCTTATTCACCAGGGGTCTGGGACAGGCCATTTGTTCTTGGTGTCCTTCCCTAGGGAGAGGGGCTTGTGATGTTCCCTGTCCATGCCAGCCCCCAGCGACCTCCCTGAAGTTCTCCTGCTGCTTTTGTGGCCGGCCTGAGGCCACTGCCCTGTGTGCGTGTTTGCTCTGCGTTCTAGTCCTTGTATGTGTTTGTCTTGACACATTCATATCTTTTCGTTAAGAAAGCAAATGCATTGTCTATCTACATGCAAAAGAATGAAGTTGGACCAAATACAAAAACCAACTCAGATGGATCAGGGACCGAAATGTAAGACCTAAAACAGTAAAACTCTTAGGAGAGAGGGTAGGACGTTGGACTTGCAGTGGTCTCCTGGATGGGACACCAGAGGCACGGGCAATGAGAGAGAACAGCAGCTGGACTACTGAAGAATGAAACATTTTGTGCATCAAGAGACACCGTCCACAGAAGCCACTCACAGACGGGAGAAGGTGTTTGCAAATCACGGGTCTGATCATGGATTAATATCCAGAATACGTAGGGCACTCCTCAAAGTCAAGAACAAAAAAGGGGGCGCCTGGGTGGCTCAGTCGTTAAGCATCTGCCTTCAGCTCAGGGCGTGATCCCAGAGTCCTGGGATCGAGCCCCACATCAGGCTCCTCCGCTAGGAGCCTGCTTCTTCCTCTTCCACTCCCCCTGCTTGTGTTCCCTCTCTCACTGGCTGTCTCTCTGTTAAATAAATTAAAAAAAAAAGAACAAAAAAGAACTTTATTCAGCAACGGGCAAGGCTTTCTCCAGAGCGGGTCCACCAGTGGCACCAAGCCCGTGGGATCTGCTCCGCGTCACTAACAGAGAAGTGCAGATCAGAGCCACGGTGGTGGGGAGGGCTGCTCTCCGAGACCAGAAGCGCACACCGGTGGGCCTGCGCACTGTCGGCGGGAGCGCAGAACGGTGCAGCCCCTGGAGAATGAGTACGGGTGTTCCGACAAAAGTTAAAGATAGAATCACCATATGGAGCTGCACTCCTCCTCCTGGGTGTTTGCCCCAGGGAATGAAAGCAGGGTCTCCACCAGATGCTTGTTCCCCCAAGCTCACTGCAGCTACTCATTACAGCTGCTGTGTGGAAATAACCCACGTGTCCGTGGACAGATTAATGCAGAGGAGCGGACGGACGTACAGAACGGGACCCACCCGCACAGCAGGAGGGAGTTACCAGGATACCTGCTACACCGTGTGGGACCCTCGAGGACATCGTGGCGAGTGAAACAAGCAGGCCCCAGAAGGACAAACACTGTGATCCACTTTTATGAGATTTTATGAGGTGCCTGGGAGTCAAAATCATAGAGACGAAGAACTGGGGGCTGGGCAGAGGGGAGTTAGGGTTCAACGGGCACGGTTTCAGTCCCGCTCAACGAACAGCGTTCTCGAGCTGGATGTGGTGAAGGTTGTGGGACATTAGGTACGTATTTCATACCAACCGAAAGTGGGTTAGATAGTTGATTTTATATGTGTATTTTTAAAAAGATTTTACAAATTTGAGAGAGCGCGCACATAAGCAGGGGAAGGAGCAGAGGGAGAGGGAGAAGCAGGCTCCCTGCTGAATGAGGAGCCCAGTGGGGACTTATTCCCAGCACCCCAGGATCATGACCCGTGCTGAAGGCAGATGCTTCCCTGTCTGAGCCGCCCAGGCGCCCCCGTTATGTGTCTTTTAACACAAAAAAATTGAAAAAAATTCCTATCTCTAAATGGATATAGGTGTGGTTGCCTGGATTGGATCCTGGAAGAGAAAAAGGACGTTAGTGGGGAAATGGGTGAAGCGTAGAAAAGCTTGGTGTCCCGTGGCTGGCGCAGCAGCAGTGCAGGCCCTCGGGTGCATGTGTGGAGTGTGGCGCGGGGAGCTTCACATGAGCGAAGCCTGGCGAGGGCGTGCACAGCTCCAGCTCTGTTCTGCCTGCTCCTTTTCTGTAAATGTACAGGTATTCCAAAATAAAACCTTTATTTGAAAAAAAAAAACCTAACAAATGCATCCTTCATCTCTGGGGAATGAACGCCCCAGCTCCACCCTGGCCTCGGGTCACTGAGCACCCCACGTGCAAGGCCCAATTGCCCACAGCGGAGTCCACGTTCCGGGGGGGGGGCACCATTCGGTGTCTGCATGCCAGCCACGGCCACAGCGCACCCCAGCTGTTCTGTCTTCTGCCTTGCTGGGGTCCTGCCTCTGGGGCCGCTTCTTGCCGCGCCCTCCGTGTCCCCAGGAGCCCAGGTGCACGGCCCAGCAGGAGGGAAGGGGAAGCAGCCATGGGGGCGGTACAGATGGGCCCTGCGCAGAGGTCCGCCCACGCGGGTCCCCACCCTGCAGGCCCTGCGGGAGCAAGACCAGCGTGTGTGCAAACACGGTCTACATCAGACTCGATTTTCAAAAGGACTCGGGCCAGTTTTCTCATCTTGTTCAAGTAAAGGAGTCCTGTCTTCCCAGACAGTGCCAGATAAATGAGACGGCCCTGTGCCCACAGGACCCACCGTGGGCTCGCCTCCCACGCCTCCCAGAAACCGGCTCGGGCCGAGGAGCACCACGCGGCCCGCTGCTCCCGGACATCAGCCTCTTGCTTCAGTTCCAGATGCACTTGCAGGCGCTGAGAAGCCCCAATTCTGATTGCCCAGGAGCTCTGGGAAGGTCACATAGTGTGTAAAACTTGCTGCTTGGGTGGGAGGGCCTGAGAGGGCCCCGGCCGCGGTGCTGGTGGTCGTGAACGCGGCTTGTCCCGTCTGTCTTCCCGTCCGTGTACGTGTGTGCAGCTGGGAGGGTGTGTTTGAAAGGTCATCTTAGAGCAAAGATGGGTTTTGGTGTTTTTCTATCGTCATTAAGCAGATTTTTTCCTTTGAATTCATGATCCGAAACATGCAGATCTGTGTTGTGCCCCCCCCCACCCCCGCGTGCCCGACAGGTGCAAGCTGGAAGCGCCGTCTGTGTGAGGACGACGCAGCTGTGTGAGGGCTGCGGAGGGGCGTAGGAGTTGGTCGGTTTCAAAGCCTCACATCCCGCAGGTGCCCATAGACGGCCCACGAGGACAGTGGCCGTGTGGGGCCGGTGCTGAGACCCCATCTTGCCTGTGCTTGCAGGAGGGCGTGAAGACCGAGAACGACCACATCAACCTGAAGGTGGCGGGGCAGGACGGCTCCGTGGTGCAGTTCAAGATCAAGAGACACACGCCGCTGAGCAAGCTGATGAAGGCCTACTGCGAGAGGCAGGTGCGTCCACCCGCCGCCGGCACCTGTGCCTCTGAGATGCGCGGTGGCTCGGCGACAGCAGCCGCGCCCAGCTGCCCCGGGCTCCGCCGTCCTGGAAGCGTGCGTGCATGCGTGTGCGTGAGCGTGCGTGCGTGAGCGTGTGTGCGTGTGTCTGCACGCCCCTCGGTGGCCGTTTCCTTCCACCAGATGATGGCGCATCGGCTCTTGTGTCCACAGCTGCGTCACACCACCTGGTCTTCCGCTGGACTCGGGTGTGTGTGGCCGTGTCCTCCGGGTGTGTGCGTTGCAGAGTAGTGGACACGTTCCTTCTTGCAGCGGCTGGAACACGTCCGTGGAGACACAGCCCTCCTCACAGTTCAGTTTGCAGAGAATGCTTGATTCTTCCCGTCGCTTCTCGGTGCTGCAGCCGTGGCCCGGGTCACCAGCGTCCTCCCGCAGTGGCCGACGAACCCGTCACTGTCATCAGTGTCTTACACACGTCGGTGCTTTGGACCTCGCTGTCCTTTGTTCTCATTCACACGCCAGGTCCCGAGTCCCTCCGTGTCCTTCCACGCAGTGGCTTGTCTCTGCATCGCCGTGGGGTGCGGGGGTGCAGGGGTGGGGGGGTGTGGGCTCCTGGGCCACGTCCTGCCCCGCTCTGCTCTAGGGCGCCCCGTTCCTCGTAGCGGGAGGCAGCCTTTGTCTGAATGCTTTGGAAATCCTGGTGGTTGGCTCGTTTGGTTCTTGGCTCTGATGACGCCGGCCTTGGGGGTTTCGTTGTTACAGGAACACTGGGAAAGCAGCGAGGCTTCTCTCATCCCTCCCGACCGGCAGCCCTTTCAACTGTTCCTCTTACTCTTTCTTGGTCCGTATGTTTCTGTTTCTTCATGTTTCGGGCTTTAGAGATGATTTTCCCTAAGAATGGTGGACATGGAGCTGTGTGATGCTGCCCTCTGTGCACATTCCTGCCCTCGTCTTTCCAGGAGACGGATCGCTCTGGAACGTGCGGGCTTCTGCCGCGGCCGAGGAGGCGCACAGCGGACTGCCTCCCGTCGGGCTCCGTCTGTGTCGGGGTCTGTTGGCCGGTGGCGGTCGTGTGTGGTTTTCTGGGTGTTCACTGCGAATTCATCACCCGTCTTCTCCACCCGCCGCCCGGGGGGCACACCCCTGCCGTCCCCTCCCTCCCTGCCCCGCTGTACTGGTGGCATGACTGTCCTCAGAGAGCCACCTCGGAATCCTTCTGGAGACTTCTTTTGCCTCCGTCCCCTGTGTTCTCTGGATTAATCGTCCTGTTTCAGCGGGATGTGTCTTCCAGCATCCTGCTCTGCAAGGGTGCATAAACTGCAGCGTCTTCGAGACATGCATGCCTGAAAGGGATTTACTTTGCATAAACTTTCACGCTTGACCATTGGCTGCGTGTGTATTTCTAGGTCGAAATTCAGTTTCTTTTCTTGGACTTCTCGCATCGTCGTCATCTTCCAGTGTTGGTGTGGCAAGTTCAGTGACGTTCTGATGCTCTGTCCTTTGATGAAACCAGCTCTTCTCTGAGAGATTTTGGGACCTTATTCTGTGTCCTGAAACATCGCTCTCACGTGCTTTGAGGGGCGTGATTGTACCATTCACTTTTCTGGTTCGTTTTTTTCCCTTTCTTACTTACTTTACTTACTTAGTAATCTCTGTGCCTGTCGTGGGGTTCGAACTCACCACCCTGAGATCCAGAGTTGCGGGCTCCACTAACGGAGCCAGCCGGGCGCCCCTCCGGCACTTTCCACATAGAAACTTTTTAGTGGAGGAAACCCAGCTTATGTTGGTTGATGACCGTGCCCGCTCTTGTCCCGTCCCCTGTGTTCGGAACACCCCTGCGCCTTGGAGTCCCTGTTCTGGACCTGTCACTCGGGGTCACTTCTGCCCACCTGGCATCGGGCTTGGTGGTTGTTGCTGTTGGTTTTCTTTCTGGGAGATTTTTTCAACTGTTTGTTTCCCCCTTATGTGGATAGTCCTGCTTCTGTCGTGATTTCTCATTTCCACACATTCTTCATTCCTTCTTGTCCTTTTTCCCAGTAGGAGCTGTCCTTGTTTTCTGCCTTCCTGAGGATTTGCGGGGTCTGTGTGTCCCCTGGCCCCTCCCTTCCCGTGCCTGCTGTTCCTTCCTTCCTCGTTGGTTGGATGGCTCGCACATTGGAGGCTTTCTTTCCACGTCCCCAAGTCCTTGGTTAACTGTTCATATCGAAGAATGAAGCCCAAAAAGCTGACGAAAAGCCGCATGCGTAGAGCCCGCAAACCACGGTGGGGTGGCCTGCCAGGATTGGTGGTTTGGATGGGGGGGTCATAGGTGTTGCAACCTGTGAGTCATTAAATTTCCCGAAAGTGGACCTCCCAGGCTCCTATCTGTGCCCTGGGCGGATGGGGAGATGTGGCCCGGCCGGGGGCTGGCTTCCAAGCTGGCTGCCGTCCCTTATCCCTGGTGTCCTGAGCCCAGGGCTCAGAGTCCACCTCTCCAGAAAGTAGACCTTTTCCCCGTGGGAGGGATAGTGCCCGGCCACTTGGGGTTGGGGGATGGACCCTGAGTTGGGGGTCTGATAGGACCTTTCTTGTGTCAACTTTTGAGCAGCCATCCAAAATCGTCTATGTGCAGCCCCTCGGCCTCTGGGGCTCCAGGTCTTGTTACCCCCACCCCCACCCTGACCTTGGGGTCTAGTATCCACGGCCCTGCAGCTCCCAGCCGGCAGTGGTGTCCGCGTCTGCTGGTCCTTCTCCTCTCCTGTTCTCTTTGTCCCTGTGGTTTGTGCCTTAGTTTTTTGGTATCTTTTTAGGAAGGCACAGAGACACATGTTTTAATCCTGCCAGTTCCGTTTAAATGAAATCAGAACTGCTTTTTAAGAGGGGATGTTTGTCTCCCTGACCATGTTCGCCCTGCCCTCGGGACGCAGGAAGTCTGCACGCGCTCCTTCCTGGCCGGAGGACGCTCGGCCGCAGCCTCCCGCAGGCCCCCTGGACGGCGCTGCTTCCCACTCGCACGCAGTCCCAGGACCCAGGCCATGCTGTCACCTGGCGGCTTCTCTCTGGGAAGTTCTCAGGGGTGGTGGTGCCAACAGTGTGAAGTTCTTCTGCCTTCCGCAGGGAAGTGGGGGGTGGGGCAGGACCCCGGGGGCTGGAGGGTGTGAGAGCAGTGGCTTCAGGAAGTATCCGTGCTGGGCTTCACATGAAATGCATTGTAGGCCCGCTGGCCTGTTTTTATAATCATAAGTCTCTATGTTCAGAATTCTGATATTTTGAGATAAATGTTTTATTTTTTGGAATTAATGTGTTGTCTGGAAATACCTAATGCTAATTGGTTTTTCTTTTCAGGGCTTGTCAATGAGACAGATTAGATTCAGGTTTGATGGGCAGCCGATTAACGAAACAGACACCCCTGCACAGGTAGGAAAGCCCGGCGCGTGCGGGGAGGGGCTGCTGCGATCCGCGCCTGCCACCTGCCACGTGGGGTGCTCGCCCCTGAAAGCTCCTGAGGGGCGCTCACGTAGAGTCCTCGACATTCCCTAATGGTTTTAATTATTAGGTTATTTAATTCTTAAATTTGGAGTTCAGCTTTTCAAATGAGACACATGCGCTTGGTCAGACTTCACCCTCTGTGCTGGGGGTGGGCAGCGGGTCCAGGGTCCCGGGCCAGGACCCCCCCTCCTGCCACCTCTCCCAGCGCCCGCCCCTCGTGTCTCGACACTGGATTTGCTGCTAAGTTGCTGGCCTGATTCTTGTGCCCTTTCGGTATTTATGCACAGTGGGTGTGGGCGGGAGCCACAGGCTCACACACCGGCGTCAGTCACGCGGGGCTTGCTCGCCGTCGCCCACCGCACAGCCGTCCGCGTACCGCACGTCACACTGCCGCGGAGGGGCTTCGGGCCTGGAGAGAGGAGGCGCAGTTCAGCGTGCTGCTGCCTTTCGTCAGCTGGGTGACCTTGTGAGCGAGAGCCACCGACCCTCTCGGAGTCTCCGTCTTCTCTGGAGAGTGGAGAGGATGCCTGTTGTCTGTCCTGCACAGCGTGGCGAGAATCAGTCGTGTCGGCTCACGTGACAGGACCGCACAGCGAGAGGCCGCGTGTGCCCGCTGTAGGAACGCTCACACCGCTCACACGGGCCGCTGGGCTGCGGGGGCTCTGGGGGCTGGGAGGCGGCCGGAGCGCCCTGGCTCTGCGGCCTGCCCGTCATTCTGGCTGCCGCTCAGGTGGTGTCCCAGCCCCGCTCTGCCAGCCTTCGGAGAGTGTCCCTGGGAAGCGTTACTGCTTCCAGCCTCGGTTGTCCCTGAGTGGGCAGAGATCAGGGTGATGTTTGCGCACCCCCGTGCCAGGAAAGAAAAGCCGGAGGCAGGAAATGTTTGCACCGTCCCCACGCTGGGCTTGGAGGAGAGGGAGGGAGCGGAGTGGCAAAGCCAGCAGCGCTCCCTCGCTTCAGCAGATCCTCCTTGGTGACACGGCTTGCTTTGCAGTCCACGGGCATGACCCGCAGCACTTACCGTGGCGCCTGTGGTCCTGCTGGTCCAGGGAATCCACACTGCTCAGTAGAAGCTCCTAAGTGGAATGGGATTTTGTTTCATGTTCAGTAAAAATTTTAGACACTTATTTTTTGATGAGACTTTTCTTTGTGAAGATTTTATTATTTTTTAAGCAATCCGTACATGCAGTGTGGGGCTTGAACTTACAACCCTGAGACCAGGAGCCCCATTCTCTACTGACTGAGCCAGGCAGGCGCCCCCAGAGCCGTAGTTTTTCTATCAAAGTCCTTAGCTTTGAATATCCTTCTGTGAGTTCTGTGAGGAAGCTTGATGGGTGAACAGGGCTGATTGGAAATGCACAGCCGGGCATCTGTCCGCGCGCGGCACACACGCACAGCTGTGGTTGGGATGGTGTCCTCCAAGGGCAGGGAGACAGTGTGTCGACCCTGCGTGTTCGTGCCGGTGGGCATTTTGCATGCCTGGGATGGTGATGGGAAACTAACCACTTTCCCCTCTCTCACCGCGCGGCCCCGACGACCCTGTCAGCTGGAGATGGAGGACGAAGACACCATCGACGTGTTCCAGCAGCAGACGGGAGGCTCGCGGGAGAGCGGCTGTCTCTAAGGGCTCCACCTCTACAGGGACCGTCCCCACCGTGTCGTCGTCCTTGCATCTGCTGTTGAATAGTGAACAAGTGACCGTGCCCATCGCGAAGGCGTCTGCGGAAACCCGAGGACAGTCACCAAAATTACTTCCCTCTCTGACGTTTTGCAAAGGGGACTCAGAACTCTGCAGGGGGGAGCCCACAGCTGGAATTGGGCCAGTCACGCTTGTCTTTGTTGGGGTGAAATGAGTTGTGAGGGTTTTTGGGGTTGTTTTTGCTTTCAATTTTGTTTTTTCTCCCCTCTGACTTTGCCCCCAAACTTGTGGTCTGAATGTCCACTTTTAGTCTAGATAGGGATCTGACCCCAGGGGTTGACACCCCCACCCCACTACTTATTCCAGTTGAGAGCTCACAGCACCACAGTGGGGGTGCTTCTGTTGGACACATTTTGGGGGCGGTTGGGGGATGGGAGACCAACTTTCACTATTTTATATAGGCACAGGTTTTTAAAATGCTAAATACTGCATTTCAGGATATGGTAAAGTTGAAGGGAAAATACTGGAATGCTTTTTAAAGGTGAAAAGGAAAATAAACAGGTCCTTCAGTAACATGGCCCTGGACATCAGCACCCACTGCCTGGCGCCTGGGGCCGCGGCACAGGCAAAGTGTGGGGCCGCAGAAACAGGCCTTTCCCCTTAACAGAGAAGGCAATCCCCATGTGTCTCACTTGGTCATAGTGCCGTGGCCTCAGATTTCTGCTCCTCTGAGTAATTACGGTCTCTCTATAAAAAAGCAAGATTCAGTATTGCTGAATTTGCACTTGTTTTTGTGTGAAAGACCTGCTTCAAAGTGTTACCCACAGAGCCCAGGGAAAGGTGACTCCATGTCGCCCTCACGGACTTGGGCTGTGCTGCTTTCCAAATAGGTAAGGGACTTACGCTTTAGTATGTGATTTCGGTTCTGTGAGATGTTTTGGGATCTGTTCCAATTAAACTGATAGCTTTCCTCCTGTCTTTGTGTACGGACCCACTGCTGCCTTGTTCTAGTCACAGAGCGTGACCGTGACTGTCATCTCCTGCTTGCCTGAAATCTTGCTGAAGGTGTTTGCATTTCCTTTATGTCGTGCTGTTTGGGCGTGGGTGGGATGTCTGCTGGCTCTGTTCTGTTTATTCACCAATTTGTACATTATTTGTTGTCCTTTGCTACTGTAAACAGTAAATATAGTTTGGTATTCTGTCTCTGGGCTTGTATTAAATACTGCATTTGGCCGTGGGGCCACACTGTCACAGTACCGTATCCGTACAGACTGTTCAGTGAAGCCACTGACATTTTAAGGCTAGCCGGGGAGAGTGAGTGTTCACCTGCTGGCTGCCCTCTGCACCCTGGCAGGTGACACATGCCAGTCCGGGCTTTTCTGTCTGCTCCTCATGAGCTCTCCCAGCCTTCGGCTGGGCTGAACCGACATCATGACACCTCTCCTCTCCTGGGTGTCATCTGTAAAGGGATGTTAGATTTTGGAGGCCGACGAACGTGGACATTAGTCTGGGCTTCTCTAGGTTTTTGGTGTTTGAAGATAAGACTATTTTCCTTTGTGCAGTGGATGGCCTACTCACTTATCTGAAAACATAGTGTTGGACTCCATTTTTGTATGCCTCTACCCTTTTGTGTGCGTACTTGGGAGGCTCGCTTCCATTGTGAAATTTCATTCAGTTCAGCACACGCTGATTGCCACGCTCAGGCACTTGAGCTGCATCCATGAACAAATGAGACGAAAACTCCTTGCCTCGTGGATGTGTTTTCTGGTTGTAGGAGGCAGATAGTAACAAGCCAATTATGTTATGCTAGATTATACAGAACATCATATAGTAAATACTGTACAAGAGGTAGGGTGTAGGTAGGATGTAATGTTGTGTAGGTAAAAACTTTTTTTTTTTTTAAGATTTTATTTATTTACTTGCGGGGGGCGGGGGAAGCACAGGCAGGGGGAGCAGCAGAGGGAGAGGGAGAAGCAGGCTCCCCGCTGAGCAGGGATCCCAGGACGCCGGAATCATGACCTGAGCCACCCAGGTGCCCCCAAACTTTTTAAAGGTGTATAAGTCTTCCCATGGCAGAGCCACAAAGTACTAAATGTGTTTACTTTCTTTGAAGTCCGTAAGAATGGGGTTATGAGAAGCATAAATAGATCACCAAATCACAGTGGGTCAAATGGGAATAGAACCACCATAATAATATGAAAAAAGGACTATTTATCCCGATACACATTACACAATTGTGGAGAAGCCAGGGAAGCAAGGAGCCTGAGAGGGTGCCTGGAGGATGATGGCAGTCCCTCCTGAAGCAGCGGCCAGGTGCACCAATCTGAGTGAGGCCACGGCCTCAGGCTGGAGCGGGTCGGTGGGTGCAGGTGGGCAGACGGCTGGGTCTTCCTCTTTGGCTCCCACAGGCCTCCCTGGAGCTCTGCCCTTCATGGACGCTGAGGTCTTATGAAACCCGAGTTCCTGTGGGGCCACGCTGATGCAGAGGAAAACCACCTCAATCACCAATCTTTTTCAGACCTAAAGACTGTCTGAAGGTGGTCAGAAGCACACAAATGCCTTCTTCATGGATCTCCTTGCTTTAACTGCAGTTGGGCCTGAAAGACCCTGAAACGGCCCTGTGCCACGTGTGTGTTTGAACCTACAGGTGGGATCTTCAATTTTTATTCACTGTCTCATGGGAGGGTACATTTAAAAACACACACCCTTAGTGAAGTCTGCTCAGCCAGCAGTCTGCCTGCCCTGCCACAGTCCCCGCCCCGGGACCACCCTCTGTCCCCATCTTCCATCCCGATCCCGGCCCCGTCCGGTCCCCCAGGCCGCCATCCTCCTCTCCGCCCTCGCCCGAGTCCCGTCCCCCGCCCGGTCCTTTAATCGGACCCTCCTGAAGCACGGCCAGTATGATGTAACAGGCGGTGAATACATACTCCTCTCCGGGCGCCCGCGGCTCCGGGATTTTCTGGAAGACCCGGGCCCTACAGGAATTAGGATTGTCTTAAGCGGCATTAACCCACAAAGTGGCTGACAGGCCCTGGCGGAGGTTAGGGACTTGGGGAACCTGCGGCCAGGACGCTCCGGCCGCCACAGCGGCGCTGCTCCCCGCCCCCGGCAACCGCCCCACTGCGCAGGCGCGCCCCGCGCCCCGGAAGGGTTTCCGTGTCCCGGCGGCGACCCGGAAGCACCCCTGCGGCGGGCGGGAGGGATCTGCGCTTAGGAGGGGAGGTCGTACCGCACAGCTGTTGCCCGGACGATGGCCGGGACGGCGCTCAAGAGGCTGATGGCCGAGTACAAACGTGAGTGCGGGCCCGCGCCCCTCCTCCCAATGTGGTCCCCGCCCCCGCGCCCCTCGTCGGTGGACCCTGTGTCCCGCACCCCCGCGTCCCCCGGGCCCTTCCTCCCGCCCTCACCCGACCCCCCGCCCCCTCCTCCCGCCCTAACCCCTCACCCTGCATCTGTCGGCCCCAGCATCCCCTCCTCCCTCCCTACCCCTGACTCTGAGCCCCCTCCTCCAACCCTAATCCCTGACCCCGCGCCCCGACCCCGTCCTCCCGCCCTAACTCGGCGCCCCCTGGCCCCGCGCCCCCTTCTCCTGCCCTCACCCCTGACCCCGCGCCCTCTCCTCCCGCCCTAACCCCTGACCCTGCATCTTCCAGCCCCCGCACCCCCTCCTCCCTCCCTAACCCCTGACCCCGAGCCCCCTTCTCCAACCCTAACCCCTGACCCCGCGCCCCGACCCCGTCCTCCCGCCCTGACTCCGCGCCCGCCGACCCCGCGCCCCCTTCTTCTGCCCTCACCCCTGACGCCGCGCCCCCTCCTCCCTCCCTAACCCCTGACCTCGCACCCCCGACCCCTTCCTCCCGCCCTAATCCCTGACCCTGCATCTCCCGACCCTCGCACCCCCTCCTACCTCCTTAACCCCAGACCCCGCGCCCTCTCTTCCAACCCTAACCCCTGATCCTGCGCCTCCCGACCCCGCACCCCCTCCTCCCGCCCTAACCCCCGGCCCCGCGCCCTCTCCTACAGCCCTAGTCCGTGACCGTGGCCCCGCAGGCTGGACGCGGCCTGAGTTGGTGGCGATGTGGAAGTTGTGGACTCCTAAACCACGTGCCCGCCTGTTGGCGACTAGAGCAGGGAGCTTCTGGTAAATCGTGGGTCGTCCCGAGTCTCTGGTGCGGTCCTCTGCCGGCCGGCCACCTGCTTCTGCGTGTGTGAACAAGCTTGTACCGAGCGCTCTTGGAAAAGAGGACGTTCAGGAGCGCGCCTGTGTGTGTCTCTGGCTCCTGTAATTCGGAGCCTTGCACACAGGTGTGGGGGAGCGGGGAAAACCCAAGTGGCCCGCTGAGAAGTTCAAACCAAAACTGCAGCCAGAGAAAGCGCCTTGTGATGCGTTTGAGGTGAAAGGTCAGATTTTGGCTTCTCTTTACTAAGGGAACAGGTTTTGAGTCGTTCCCCCTGTCATTCTTCCTAGGGTGGTGTTCAGAAAACCTCAGTGCTGGGGCGCCTGGGTGGCACAGCGGTTAAGAGTCTGCCTTTGGCTCAGGGCGTGATCCCGGCGTTATGGGATCGAGCCCCACGTCAGGCTCCTCCGCTATGAGCCTGCTTCTTCCTCTCCCACTCCCCCTGCTTGTGTTCCCTCTCTCACTGGCTGTCTCTATCTCTGTCTAATAAATAAATAAAAAATCTTAAAAAAAAAAAGAAAACCTCAGTGCTTTCCGAGCCAGGAAAATGTTGTAATATTTGGGGAGAGCAAAGTGAGAAGCAAAAACCTAGGAACATTCCATGCCCTGCCTTTTCTGAGCAGAATGCTCCTTCGGAAGAGTTGCCAGGAGAAGGCATGGCTGAAGTGGGTGTGGTTTTTTTTTTTTTTTTTTTTAAGATTTTATTTATTTGACAGAGAGAGAGACAGTCAGCCAGAGAGGGGGAATGCAAGCAGGGGGAGCAGGAGAGGAAGAAGCAGGCTCCCAGAGGAGGAGCCCGATATGGGGCTTGATCCCAGGACCCTGGGATCACGCCCTGAGCCAAAGGCAGATGCTTAACTGAGTGGCTCAGTGTTGAACCGTTGAACCGTTCTGAGCTGCTGGTGGACACGGTGGTAGTCTGCTTGTGGCAGAGAGCAGGGCCTCCACGGCCAGTCAGGGTTCAGCTGCTGCTTCTTATAAGCTCTCTGCCCACCTTGGCCTTGACCACCATGGCCTTGACTCTTTGGCCTTGACACTTTGCTCCTCTGGGAAGAGTCACGCTTTTCAGGACACCTGTTAGGTAGCTCTCGATTCTCTAGGCTGTTATTGTTACGATGACATAGAGGATACTTTCAGAAGGAGGTTGGAAATAAACCAGAGTAATTGGTAAATATGCACAGAGCTCAGTCTCCTAACCAGCTGGCCCTCAGGGAGAGTCCAGGAGCGGTGCAGACGTGGGCTCCCTAGAATAGATGTTTACATACTGAGCTACCGGGCGCCCCAAGTGTTGTTTTAAGCCTTTGAGTTTGTGGTGACAGCGGTAGAAAATGAATACAGTATGTCACCAAGGGGAGTTCAGTTGTTGCTGTATCTTAGAAACATCATAAAATTCCAGTTAGTGACCCTTATCTTCTGTGAGTTAGCATCCAGTTTGTCTTACCACATTTTAAGGTGGCACATCCATTGTAAAGGTGGACTTTATGGAAACAACTTCTCTGTGAAATGGGGTTTCAGTAGGTTATTGGGGTGGGGTTCAGGCATACTTTTGCATATTTGGGAATAGTCCCAGAACTGCAGAAATCTAGAGGTAGTGGAACCTTGGATACGCTTCTGTTCAGCCCCTGGTTTTTCACATTTTGCAGGAAATTGAATAACAGAGGCAAAATGATTTGCCTAGGTTCTTACAGCCAGGAGAAAGGAGAGTCAGAAGAAGAACCCAGATATTGTATTTTTTGAAATACTTTTAAAATTTATTTTATTTATTTTTTTAAAGTAGGTTCCATACCCAGCATGATCAAGACTTGAGCTGAGGTCAAGACTTAACCGACTGAGCCACCCAGGCACCCAGAACCCATACGTTTTAAATGGGTATCTTTTTGATGTTTTATTGTCGCACATCCAGCCTTTCTAAGAAGTGTCAAACAGAGACTTAGGTATTGGGTTTTGGGAGTCGTCTTAACAAAGTAGCACAGGCTGAGTGGCTTCACAAAACAGAAATTTGTTCTATCACTGTTCTGGAGACCCGAAGGCCCAAATCAGGATGTTGGCAGGGCCACACTCTGTAGGCTTCAGGGAAGAGTCCTTGCCTCTTGCAGCTTCTGCCGGTTGCCAGGAATTCTTGCTGTTCCTTGGCTTGTGGCAGCATAACTCACGTCTCTGCTCATCTTTGCTTGGCCGTCTTCCCCCTTAGGGAGATGCCAGTCATTGGTCTAGGACCCACTGTAATCCAGTGTGACCCCACTCTTAACAGGATTACATCAGCAGACAAGGTTTCGTTCACAGAGTCTGGGGGACATACTCAGCCTAGCACAGTATAAGAACCGGAAGCTTGAATGTTAAGGATTGAGCGCCTGCTCTTCCTACACCAAAGCTGCCCCCAAGTCCCCATGTGTCCATGGCTGACAGCCACCTTCTTCCATGTTTTTGGGTTCAGAACCTTAGATTTGCCCTTGATGACTCCCTTTGTTTTCTGTTTATGTGGAACCTGTTGTCCTACCTCCAGACGTTATCTGGAGTCCCACGCTGGTCCAAGCCACTCACTGGTGGCCTGGATTACCGCCAGGACAGTCCTGACAGGTCTGCTCTTGCCTTGCTTTGTTGTGTTCTCAGCACAGTTAAAAGAGAATCCCCTTAAAGCTCGTCAGTTCACGTCACTCTGCCTGGGACCCTCTGTTGCCATAAGAACCAAAGTCCTTGCACTGACCCCTGCCTCTCTAACTTCTTCTGACCCTTGCGCCCTCAGCCCCACTGGCTGCGTCGTAGGCACACTTCTCCCCCGGGCATCAGCACTCCCTTCCCCTGGATACCCTCATTGCTGGTGCCCTGTTCCCCTGCAGAAGCCTTCCCTGGACCCCTGGACTCTGTCTGTCCCTCTGGTCACCGTCCTCTTGCCCTGGCAATATCCTTCTTAAGCTTTTCAAAACACTTCTGTATTGTGAAGTGTATTGTATATGTAAAGGGAAATGTGTCTATTCACATGAAAAGTAAAATGAACATCTGTACACATGGCACCCAACCCAAGAAATGGAACATTAGCAGTAACTGGAAATCTTTGTGCCCCTTCCCTCTACCCCTGCCCCTTACTGCCGCTGAAGTCTGATTCCTTTCCTTTTCTTTGTAGTTTTACTGCTTAATGTACTCACAAACACCATATTGTTTATTTCTGCCTGTTGTACTTAATAATTTAGATGGAATCACACAGTGTGTGTTCTGAGAACTTTTGCTGAGCACTGATTCTGAGATTTATGCCTATCATAGCATACAGCTGTGGTTCATTTTCACTGCCGAGTAGTATTCTAGTTTATGAATAAGCCAGAATTTATCCAGTACAGCATGGATGGGCATTTAAGTTGTTTCGTTTTCGATTATTATACATCTGATGCTGCTGTGGACATTGCTGGTGCATTTGTGCAAGGCCTGTATCTGGGGTGTAATACAGTCATGGAGCACTCCCGTAATCCACGTTCCTGGCTTGTGTCGGGCTGCCTCCCGCCAGACTGCCTCCCTGTGTGCTTGTCCCCGTGCGCATTGCCTTGAATGTTCACTGATGCCTTGGTGTTGGGCACAGGCTATGTTCACCAACCTGATGGTGAGACGTGGTTCCTTGTGGTTTTAATTGTGTGTTGTGATTAAAGTTGAGCATTCTGTCACGTTTGTAGGTGGCTTATGTGTTTTCCCTTGTGAAATGTCTGTTTGTGTCTTTTACCAAATTTCCATAGGGTGGTTTGTCCTTTTCTTACTGATCTGTAGGTGTTCTTTGCATATTCTCTCTTCCTTTATATATCCCTAGTCCACTGTTGGTTATATATGTTGTAAGTGTTTTATCTGTTTGTTCTTTGTCTTTTCACCCTTTGTGGTGTCTTTTTTTCCCAGCCATCTTTTTTTTTTTTTTTAAAGCAGTTTTGTGAAGGTTTAACTTATATACAATAAGTTAATATACTTAAAGTGTACAGTGTGATGGAATTTGGTGGATGCACACCCCTGTGAAGCCGTTGCCACAGTCAGGATGAGGGGCATAACCACTGCCCACTGAAGTTTCCTCCTGCTGCTGGAATGCAGCCGTCCTCTGCCTTCCTGTGCCCCCAGATCCTGGGCAACGACCCGCTGATCTGCTCTGAGTCACCGTAGATTGTTCAGTCTTTTCTTCGGTCAGGACTCTGATCCAGTGTGATTGTGTCGCCGTCTGTCCTCCGAGTTGTTGCCTTTCTGCTGCAGAGTAACACTGTACTGTACGCGCAGACCAGAGCGTGTTCGTGCATTCACCTGTTGGTGGACCTTTGGGTGGTTTCTAGTTCTTGGTTAATACAAAGAAACCTTCAGCAAGCATTGGTGTGCATGTCTTTCTGTGGACATACACATTCATATCTCTTGGGTAAATGCAAGAGAAGGTCACCTGTGAAGTTTATGTTTAATTTTTAAAGAAACAGCCAGACTGCTTTCCCAAGTGGTTGTACCATTTTACATTTCTGCCATCAGTGTATTAGAGAGTTCCAGTGGCTCCACTGCCTTGTCCACACTTGGTATTTTTAGCCATTCTCTTGGGTGTGTAGTGGTATCTCATTGTAGTTTTTAATTTTTTTAATTTTTAAGACATCTTAATTTATTCTACCATTTTCTGTGCTTGTTTTTTTATGGTTTATTTATTTATTTATTTGAGAGAGGGGGAGAGAGAGAGAGTGAGCGCAAGCAAGCTCAAGCAGGGGGACCCTCAGAGGCAGAGGGAGAAGCAAGCTCACCACGGAGCAGGGAGCCCGATGTGGGACTCGATCCCAGGACCCTGGGATCATGACCCAAGCTGAGACACCCAGGTGCCCCATTGTGTTGTAATTTTCAATATACAGTCTTTCATCTCCTTGGTTAAGTTTATTACTACGTATTTTTTTCATTTTTATGCAATTATAAATGGGATTCTTTTCTTAATTTCTTTTTCTGATAGTTCACTGCTAATGTATAGGAACGCAGCAGATTTTTGCGTGTTGCTTTTATTTGTATCCTGCAACTTGACTGAATTTGTTTATTCTAACAGTTTTTTGATGGAGTCTTTAGGGTATTTTATGTATAATATCATGTCAGCCACAGATAGTGACAGTTTGAATTCTTCCTTTCCAATTTGGGTGCCTTTTATTTCTTTTTCTTTACTAAATGCACAGGCAAGGATTTTGAATACTCTGTTGAATGCGAGTGGTAAGAAGAGGTATCCTTGTCTTGTTCCTGATCTTAGAGGAATCCATTCCAGCTTTTCACCATTGAGTCTGGTGTTGGCTGTGGGATTTGCAAATATGGCTTTTATTATGTTGAGGTATGTTCCATCTCTGCTCGCTTTGTTGAGAGTTATATGTGGATATTGAATTTTATCAAATGCTTTTCTGCATATGTTGGGATGATCATATGATTTTTATCCTTCATTTTGTTAATGTGGTCTGTCATATTGACTGATTTGCAGATGTTGAACCATACTTGCATTCCTGGAATAAATTTCAGTTGATCATGCTGTATGATCCTTTTAATATAGTGTTGAATTCAGTTTGCTAATATTTTGTTGGGGATTTTTTGCATCTGTGTTCACCAGGGATATTGGCTTGTAATTTTCTTGTGGCATTCTTGTCTGGTTTTGGTATTACGGTGAAACTGGCTTTGTAAAGTGTTCCCTCTGCATCTGGTTTTTGGGTTTTTTTTGTTGTTGTTGTTTTGTTTTGTTTTGTTTGGAAGAGTTTGAGAAGAACTGGTATTAATTAATTCTTTGCATGTTGGGTAGAATTCACCAGTGAAGCCATATGGCTCTGGACTTTTGTTTGTTGGGAGATTTCTCATTACTGATTCAGTCTCCTAACCAGTAATCAGTCTGTTCAGATTTTTTATTTCATCATGATTCACTCTTTTTTTTTTTTTTTAAAGATTTTATTTATTTATTCGACAGAGATAGAGACAGCCAGCGAGAGAGGGAACACAAGCAGGGGGAGTGGGAGAGGAAGAAGCAGGCTCATAGCGGAGGAGCCTGATGTGGGGCTCGATCCTGGAACGCCAGGATCACGCCCTGAGCCGAAGGCAGATGCTTAACCGCTGTGCCACCATCATGATTCAGGCGCCCCATCATGATTCACTCTTGATAGGTTGTGTGTCAGGAATTTATCCATTTCTTCTAGGTGGTTCAATTTGTTGGCATACAGTCATCCATAGTAGTCTCTTGGGATCCCTTGTATTGCTGTGGTGTCAGTTGTAACATCTCTTTCATTTCTAATTTTATGTTTTGAGTCTTCTCTCCATTTAACTTGGTGAGTCTAGCTAAAGTTTCATCAATTTTATCTTTTCAAAGAAGCAGCTTTTAGTTTCATCATTTCTATTGTCTTTTAGTCTATTTAATTTATTTCTGTTCTGTTTACTTCCTTCCTTCTACTAACTTTGGGCTTCATGTGTTCTTTTTCTAGTCTCTTGAGTCATAGAGTAAAGTCATTTATTTGAGATTTTCTGTTTCTTGACATAGGCATTTATCACTATGAACTTCTTTTGGAACTGCTTTCACTGCATCTCATAAATTTTAGTATATTACATTTCCTATGTTTTAATTTTATGTCTCAAGGTATTTTTTAAATTTTTTTAATTTCTTTTTTGACTCCTTGGTTATTCAGTAGCATGTTGTTTAATCTCCATATATTTGTGAATATTCCAGTTTTCTTCATGTAATTAATTTCTAGTTTCACATTAGTGTGATTAGAAAAGATGCTTTATATGATTTTGGTCCTCTTAAACTTGTTAAGACTTATTTTGTGGCCTAACGTGTGATTTGTCCTGGAGAACGTTCTACTTGCACTTGAGAAGAATGTGTATTCTGCCGCTTTTGAATGGAATGCTCTGTAAGTATGTTAAGCCCATCTGGTCTAATGTGTCATTTAAGGCCAGTGTTTTCTTAGTGATTTTCTGTATATAAGTGGAGTATTAAAATCTCCTCCTATTATCATATTACTATGAATTTCTCTCTTTAGGTCTCTTAAAATTTTCTTTGTATGTTTAGGTGCTCCTGTGTTGGGTGCTTAAGTATTTACAAATGTTATGTCTTCTTGTTGGATTGACTCCTTTATCGTTACATAATGCCTTTCTTTGTCTCTTAATATAGTCTTTGTTTTAAAGTCTGTTTTGTCTGGTACGAGTATAGATGCTCTAGATTTCTTTTGGTTTCCATTTGCGCGGAACATCTTTTTTTATCCCTTCGCTTTCAGCGTGTGTGTGTCTTACGTCTGAAGTGAGTCTCTTGTAAGCAGTATATAGATGGGTCTTGATTTTTTTTTACCCATTCAACCACTCCCTGTCTTTTGATTGGAGAATTTAGTCCACTTACATTTAAAGTAATTATTGATAGGCATGTGCTTGTTGCCATTTTTGTTAATTGTTTTCTGACAGTTTTTTTTTTTTTTAAAGATTTTACCTATTTATTTGACAGAGAAAGAGAGACAGCGAGAGAGGGAACACAAGCAAGGGGAGAGGGAGAGGGAGAAGCAGACGCCCCGCTGAGCAGGGAGCCTGACGTGGGCTCAATCCCAGGACCTCGGGATCATGACCAGAGCTGAAGGCAGATGCTTAACCGACTGAGCCACCCAGGTGTTCCCTTCTGACAGTTTTTGTAGTTCCTCTCTTCTTTGTGGTTCGATGACTTTCCTTGGTGGTATGCTTATATTTCTTTATCTTTTGTATGTTTGCTGTGGGTTTTTGCTTTGTGGATACCACGAGGCTTACATATAACAACTTATGTTTATAACAGTTTATTTTAAGTTGATAATAACTTAAGTTTCTAAAGTTCAACATTTTTACTCTCTCTCGCCCCCACATTTGATGCTTTTTGATATCACACTTTACATCTTTTTATCTGTGTATTCCTTAATTAATTATTGTGACAATATTTTTACTACCTATGTCTTTTAGCTTTCAACTTAGCTTTAGAAGTGCTTAACCCATTACTTTTATTATATATTTACCTTTCCAGTGAGATTTATTCTTTTACATGTGTTCTTGTGAACACCCTTTCTTTTCAGCTTAAAGAAGTCCCCATAACATTCCTTAAAAGGCCGCGTTAGTGGTGATGAACTCCTTCAGCTTTTGTTTCTCTGGAGAACACTTTATCTCTCCCTCACTTCTGAATGATCGCTTTGCCAGATAGAGTATCTTGGTTAGAGAGTTTCCTTTCAGCACTTTGAATATATCGCACCACCCTCTCTGGCCTGCAAAGTTTCTGCTGAAAAACCTGCTGATAGACTTAGGGGGGTTTCCTTGTATGTAATAAGCTGTTTTTCTCTTGCTATTGTTATTTTTTTTAACCTCCTTCTCCCCCTACCCCATTCCCATCTCTTGCTGCTTTTAAGATTCTCTCCTGGTCTTTAATTTTTGACATGTAATTATAGTGCATCTTGCTGTGGGTCTCTCCGGGCTCCTCTTATTCGAAACTCTCTGGGCTTCTTGAGAAGCTTCTGGATGCCTGTTTCCTTCCCAGATAAGGGAAGTTTTCAGCCATTACTTCTTCAAGGAGATTTCCGACCTTTTCTCTCTCTCTCTTCTCCTTCTGGAAACCCCATGATCCAAATATTAGTCTGTTTGCTGTTGTCCTATAAGCCCCTAAACTATCTTCACTTTTTTCCTTCTTTTTTCTTTTTGCTGCTCTGATTGAGTCCCACTGCCTTGACTTCGAGCTGCCTGATCCTTTCTTCTGCTTCGTCTAGGCTGTACTTCAGTCGGCTGTTGTATTCTTCACTCGGCGACTTCTTTTTTCTTTTTCTTTTTCTTTTTCTTTTTTAGAGAGGGAGAGAGAGTTGGGCGGGGAGGCAGAGGGAAAGAGAAAATCTCAAGCAGACTCCATGCCCAACACGGGGCCCTCCTGCACAGAAAGACAGGCTCCTGACTCTGTGACTCCTTGCTCTCCCAGGGGTGGTAGCTGTTTAAGAACTCTTTCTTCATTGGTCACCAGAGTCAGGTGATAGAGAAGTCCCCGGCAGCAGTCATGAAATTTGGGGCATCAGATGAGTATGAGCTCATTCCTGTGTGATAACTGATTATTACAGTTTCATGGGACCAGGAACTCAAGTGTCCCTGGCCTCCAGAGCCAGGTGCTCAAGAGGTGTCCCGTAGGTGACAGGCACAGAAATCAGGGCACTGGGTACGTGTAAAAGCTCCCTTCCGGGAGATGCTGGTGCCCTGGAGCATGGCAAAGGGAGAGGGCAAAGGGGGCGCCCTAGTGTCTGTGCACAGAGAAGAGTGTTCCAGCAGGTTCTTGATGTGTGTGTGTGAAATCAGATGCCTGCCCTCAGGCTGGTGCTCTGATACAAGCAAGTGAGCCTCCTTCACTTAAGTCTGGGCACAGTCCACCGGCTCCCTCCAAGCTGGGCCCTGGGGCGGGGGAGTCCCAGCATACAAGCCTTTTAAGGGAGGCTTCACAGATTGCTCCTGTCTTGTGGGTCTCGGGATGCAGTCCCATGGGGTTTCAAAGCTAAGTGTTTTGGGGGCTTGTCTATCCAAGCGTACGTCTTAACAGTTGGGGTGTTGCTGTGGGGTTTGAACCTTTTGCGCCTAGGGAGAAGCTCTGGGTTTTGAGTTTTTTCCTGGTTATGAGATACTGCGAGGAGGGCCATGATTGTGTCCCAGCCTCTCTTAGCTGCTTCAGTGTGGTTTTCTTCTCATTCGCTTGATGTGCACTTATGACGCAGCCAGCCTTTAGTGTCTTTTTTTTTTTTTTTAAGATTTTTATTGTATTTATTTCAGAGAGAGCGTGTGCGCATGCAAATTGGGGGAGGGCAGAGGGAGAGAGAATCTCAAGCAGACTCCCCACTGAGTGCGGAGCCCAGTGTGGGGCTTGATTCCATGACCCTGAGAACATGACCTGAGCTGAAACCGAAAGTTGGAGGCTTAGCCAACTGAGTCACCCTGGCACCCCCGGCCTTTCAGTGTGTTTTTAAGAGGATATTGTTCTCTGTAGCTGTAGATTCTTGTGTCCGTGGAAGGAGGGGCCCTCAGGGCGTTCCTAAGGTGCCATCTTCTCCTGACTTTATTTTATTTTATTTTTAAAGATTTTATTTATTTATTTGACAGAGAGACGGCCAGTGAGAGAGGGAGCACAAGCAGGGGGAGTGGGAGAGGAAGAAGCAGGCTCCCAGTGGAGCAGGGAGCCTGATGCGGGGCTGGATGCTAGGACCCTGGGATCATGCCCTGAGCTGAAGGCAGACGCTTAACGACTGAGCCACCCAGGCGCCCCTCTCCTGGCTTTGGATGTGTGCTTTCCTTTTTTTTTTTTTTTTTAAGATTTTATTTATTTTATTAGAAAGAGAGCACATGAGTGGGGGGGGGGAGCAGGAGAGGCAGAGGGAGAAGCAGACTCCCCGCTGAGCAGGGAGCCCGGTGGAGGACTGGATCCCAGGACCCTGGGATCATGACCTGAGCCGAAGGCAGACGCTTCACTGACTGAGCCACCTGGGTGCCCCTGATACTCGCTTTCCCAATGACCGATGGCGCTGAGCATTGTTTTGTATGTTTCCATGCCATCATAAGTGTCTTGTGTCTTCTGATTCTTAATCCTATATATTGTTTTCTTAGTAAGTTGTAACAGTTCTTTATATAATGTAGCTACTAGTCTTTCGTTGGATATTTTGTAAATATTTTCCCTTAAACTGAGGCTTGCCTTTTTTCAAGTTGTGGTAAAAAAACAGGTAATTTTATTTTTTTACCAATTTTTAAGTGTATATTATGGTATTGTTAATAACATGCATATTGTCGTGTAGCAGAGCTTTAGAACTCCTTGGTTTTGTGCACCCCTTGAACAGCACCTCCGAGGCTTGCCTCTTAATTCCCATAACGCTGCCTTTTAAAGAGCAGAGGGTGTTTTCACTTCACTGAAGTCCAGTGTGTTTACTTCTGAAATGTTTCGTGTGTTTTATGTTTAAGAAATCCTGGCCTACCATGAGATCGCTGCCGTTTCCTCGTATGATGGACACCATGTGTCCTGCTCGACGATGTGTAGTTTCAGCTTATGTTTAAATCTGTGATCCATATCCAGGTGAAGCTTTGTTGGCACCATGAGGTAAAGGTCAGGGTTCACTTGCAGATTACTTACAAATGGCCATCCAGCTGTTCAAGGACCGTGTTCGTTTTCTAGGGCTGCCGTAACAAAATACCTGAGACTAGGGGCTGCAACAACAGGAATATTTTCTGACGGTCTGACATCAAACTGTGGGCAGGCCTGGCTCCTCCGGAGGCCTCTCTCCCGGGCGTGTGGACGCCATCTTCCCCCGGTCCTCACATGGTCGACCCTCTGTGTATGCCTGCGTCCTGATCTTCTAAGAGCACCGGTCATGTTGGATCGGGGCCCTTAGCAACCTCATTTTTATTTAATCACCTCTTTACAGGCCCTAGTTACAAGCTTTTCTCCATTTTGGTTTTGCACTTAGTACGTACTGGAGTTCATTGCACACTAGTACATGGAGGTACGTATCTCTCCTTTTCCTAGCAGCAGAATACTCCGTTGGTAGATGGATCATAATTTGACTGACTGGTCCCCTATTTATAGATACTTGGGTCAAATTTCCAGTGTTTTGCTATTACAAATAATCCTGAAATGAATAGCCTAATGCACGCATATTTTCCTCTTTTTACCAGTGTATCTGTCTCTAGGGAAGATTCTGAGATGTGGGATTTCTGGGTCAAAGGTTGAGTTTATATTGCATTTTGTGTGGTGGCTGTTTCTTAAGCCACTATTAAAAAAATGTTTTTAACAAATTAACATTCTCAGGGATTCAGTGGCATGGTTTATGCAGATTTCTCTGATACTGTTAAGAGTTTTTCTTTCTAAAGTTGCTTTCATCAATAAACATGAAGCTGTGTGTGTGTGTGTGTGTGTGTGTGTGTGTGTGTATGTGTGTTTTGGAAACAAAACCAAGAAAGGAGAGTGGTCAGGAAACATCGCACCCGGGGAGCTCGGGCGCTGTAGTTCTTCTCTGACCAGTAGGTGCCACTGTTGAATCAGGATGCAGGTGGGCCCGCCGCTGGGTGGAGGTCTCTGCAGCGCTGGGCCCTGTAGACCACCCTCCACGTCTGCCTAGCAGGGGGCTGTCGCAGAGGGAGGTTCCAGCAGGCCACAGATGAGGAACCAAGACGGCTCTTTCTGGGGGAAGCTGCCCTTCAAGGTTCCAGGTGCACAGGTGTCGTCCTTCCTCTGTCGTGCTCTCAGCCCCCCCCCCCCCCCCCCCCCCCGCCAGCACTTTATAACTCATCTGCTTTAATTTGTTGGGTTTTTTCCCTTACAATAACGTGATTTGACTTTAGACATGAAAACTAGACTGGATTTCAGATGATTGGGTGTGTAGAGCCTGGTGAGCTGGGTTCTGGGGTCCCCTGGGGCCCCTTCCCCTGGTCTGCTCTCACGCAGGGAGGCAGAGAGGGACTGAGACAGAGCATGTGTGCCACACCCGAGGGGCTCAGCCTTCTAGGTTCTCCTCCTCATTCGCACCTGATCCTCCCTCCTTGGAGTGTCTGCTGCCCTTGACGTTTGTCCTGCTTCCCTGGCCTCCTCTTGGCGCCCCCACTGCTCCTTCCCTTCCTGCAGCCTCCCAGACTGGCACGCCCTTGTGACAGAGGTGGCTCTCCGCTGTGCCCGCACTTGTCACTGGGTCAGGCTGTCTTAGCAGCTGTTACGGGCACTTTGAATCAGATCATTTTGCTTGTGTAGGGCCCGACTATGGCAGAGTCTTCCTGGTTCTTTCTCCCTACATGGCGGTAGCATTCCCTTGTCATTGTGGAGACCTGACAGTGGCCCCTGAATTTCCAAGTGTTCCCTGGGAGAACTGCCCTGGTGGCTCCGTCTGTTCCCTGTGCACGCAGCTCCCAAATTTATACTGCTAGTGTCGTCTCTCCCTGGAGTTCACACTTGTTTCTCCAACCACCTGCGTGTCCTCTCTACTTTTTCTTCTTTTTTAAAGATTTATTTCACTCTGACTCAAGCCATCAGCTTCCCTGCTCAGACTGTCACAGTAGCAACTCTTAAAATTGTTTATTAATTTGAGGGGCACCAGATGGCTCAGTCAGTTAAGTGTCTGCCTTTGGCTCAGGTCATGATCTCAGGGCCTGGGACTGAGCCCAGTGCAGGCACGTCGGGTTTCCTACTCAGGGAGGGGTCCGCTTGTCCCTCTCCCTCTTTCCCTCCCAATGCTCTCTTCTCTTAAATAAATAAATAAAATCTTTTTAAAAAGTTTATTAGTTTGAAATACAGCTGGCATAAGGACAGGTGCAGGGAAAGACATGTTCCCCTCGGTGAGCTCTCAGAGCATCAGTACCCAGGGTAAGCAAGAAGTCTGCCAGCTCACCAGAACCCCAGAGTGTGGGACCCCCACCCCCAAAGCAGCTCTTTCTTCACAGGATAATCACCTTGCTTTGTTTTTCCACCAAAGCATGCGTTCTTAAACATTGTCGTTTAGCTTGCCTGGTTTAATGAATATAGTCTGTAGATGAATGTAGTTTTGTGTGGTGTGTTCTGTGTTGTGTGTGCCTGTGTGGTGTGACGTATATTGCGCGGACATGTGCAGACCTGGCTTCCTCACAGCACTGTATGCATCATTTATTTTCGGTTTTGTTCCATTGTATGACTGTACCACAGTCTCCTGATCGCTGCTACTGTTGATAGTATTTGGGTGTTGTCATTTTCCCCGGCTGTTACGGGTAGTGCTGCTTCACAAAGCGTGTGCGCAGAGGGTAGCACTCCGCGGTAACGAGGAATGAGGCCTTGCCGCTGGCAGCCACGTGGACGGACCTGGAGAGCATCACACTAAGTGGTGTAAGAGAAAGACAAATATCAGATGATCTCTCTCCCATGTGCAGTCTTAAAAAAACAACTCACAGATACAAGTCCAGGTTGGTGGTAGCCACGGGGGATTAGCGGGTGGACAGAATGGGTGAAAGTGGTCAGAAGGTAGAGACTTCCAGTTATAAAACAAGTCCTGGGGATGTAATGTACAGCAGGGCGACTGTAGTTAATAAGGCCGTATTGTACATTTGAAAGTTGCCAAGAGAATAGATCTGAAAAGTTCTCATCCTGAGAAAAAACAGTTTGTGACTGCGTGTCGGTGCGTGTTAGCTAACTAGACTTACCGTGCTCGTTTCAGAACACGTACGAATAGCGGCTCCCTGCGTCGCACACCTGAAGCTAATAGAATGTGATAAGTCAATTTTATCTCCATTTAAAAGAAAGGAACAAGGAACCCTCTCCAATGTCACCCTCACAGCAAGGCTTTCTTGCGACCACGGGCTGTGTCTATCACTTTATCGTGTTCTTCACCGTGCTCTGTGCTCTGTTTTCACAGATGTGTCTTTGCTGCCTGTCTTCCTTCGTTAGTACCTAAGCTCACGGAAGGCAGGGGCCTTGTCTGTCCTTTGCCACGGCGTGTCCACTGGCTAGATAGTGCTTGGCAGAGAGGGGTATAATTGATGATTAGTGGTTGGCCCTTCTGGTCACATTGGCCAAGCGGGGCTGCTCAGACCACTGTGCCGTGGCTTTGGATTGCTCCTCAAAGCTTCAAAGGGGACCAAGAAGCAAATGTAAGGATAAAAAATGACATCTGCATTTGAATGGTTTCGCGATTAGAATTTTAACTATGTACTTTTCAGTACATAAAATTAGGTAGCAAAATAGAGACACATGACAAGCTTTCAAACCAATAGCTGGAACAATATTTTCCTGATAGTAGTGAAATATTTAAATCGTCCCGTGTTTATAAGGTTTAGATTTGTTGTGGCCCTTCCGCAGTGACCTTGATGAATTCTCAGTCTTGCTTCAAGCTGTTATCCCTGGTGTAAGTCTGCTTTCTCTGTGTCTTCAGGGAGAGTGTGAGGTGTTACAGTATCAAGCTGCTGAATCACATACAGGGACATTTCACGCTCCCTTATTCTGCCACAGGTGGGTCCCGAGGCGGGTGTTAGCAGCATGTTGCTTGCTCCCCAGAATGGCTAAAAACATTCGTGGCCGTGTCTCTTGGTGCACACGTGTGCGCACTTTTCTGTGTGGTTTCACTCTTGAGAGGAAGTGCTGGCTCAGGGCAGTAGCTGACGGCAGCCTCGTCTCCAAAGTGGTTGTATCAGTTGACCCACCTCCCCGCGGTGCACATGTGCGGCCCCCCGGCTGGGCCGAAGCTTCTCCCACTTTGCTCACCTCAGGCTCCTGGGTGGTTCCCGTGGGAGGTTAGTGCTGTCCCACGGTAGTTGAAGTCCCCCCACTGTTCATGAGGTGGACATCTTGTCGTGTGTCCTGCTGGCCACTTCGCTGTCTTTTTTTTGGTGACGTGTCTGTTCACGTCGTGTGCTTCATTTTCTTCTGGGTTGTTTATATATTTTTATTTATTTGTAAGGTGTTTTGAGAAGTCCTGTACTTGGTTGTTTGCATTTTCGTGTATCTTTTAGAATTGTCTCGTTGCGTTCAGAGAAGAAGGCCCGTTGGGGTGTTGGCTGCGGTTGCATGGAATCCGTAGACTGAGTTTGAGGAGGATTGAGAACTTCCGGATGCTGACGGTTCGACTTGAGAACTTGCTCTGATCTCCATTTATCAAGGTCTTTAATGCTGTGACGGTTCTGGCACGTTTCAGATCTGCACATCTTCTAAAAACGTACTTCTGTGCGTTTCCCATTATAATTGCTATCTTTGTAAGATTCTTCTAGCTTGCTCATGCATAGAAACGCAGTTTGGTTGTATGTACGGACCTCATAGTCAGCAATGCTGGCAAACTCATTCTTTCTAATAACACATCTTGATTTTTTTGGACTTGTACGTATGTACGCATAGCACCTGTAAGTGATGACCGTTTGACTTCCTCTTTTCCGAGCCTTTTATTTGGCAAGGATTTGTTTATTTTATTTTATTTATTTTTTAAAAGATTTTATTTATTTATTTGACAGAGAGAGACAGCCAGCGAGAGAGGGAACACAAGCAGGGGGAGTGGGAGAGGAAGAAGCAGGCTCCCAGTGGAGGAGCCCGACTTGGGGCTCGATCCCAGAATGCCGGGATCACGCCCTGAGCTGAAGGCAGACGCTTAACGATTGCACCACCCAGGCGCCCTAGGGATTTGTTAATTTTATGATCCGGTTTTTGGTTCAGTTTATCTTCTGTTTGTGTGGTTCTTCCTAGACCAGTGATGTCTTCGGCACCTGGGTCCAGCAGGGGGTGCGTTTGTGGCCTGAGTCCTTACTCTCGGTGGCCCCCCTTCCTGCCCATGACTGTTTTCACCTTGTGCTCTTTACCTTTCCACATTTGTATGCAACTTTGGTTTCATTTTGGAGCTTTCCATATAAAAGATGAGGAGGCCAGGACTTAAAATGGCATCTCTCTCTTTTTTTTTTAAGAATTTATTTGAGAGAGAGAGAGAGAGCATGGGGGCGGAGGGTGAGAGGGAAAAGCAGACTCGTCGCTGAGCAGGGAGCCTGACGTGGGGCTCGATCCCAGGACTCCAGGATCATGACCTGAGCTGAAGGCAGTTGCTTCACCAACTGAGCCACCCAGGCGCCCCGTGAAATGGCATTTCTTAGTGGCAGAGCTGGGCCTCATCTTTCAACAGCTACTGACCCTTGGAAATTGCTGCGGACCGCTGCCGCCTACTTGCTTTCACTGAGCGCTCGGTTCTGACACGGTGGAGCCTCACGTGGGGGCTCATGGATTTGGTAGAGGGGCACGGGGCGGGGTGGCGGGGAGCCAACAGCGAGCCTGTCTGTGCCGCCTGTCCTGCTTCACACGCGCCGGCTCAGTCTCTAGTTTGTCATGTTCAGAAAAGCTTGTGCCACCTCTCAAAGTGACAGGAAATACCATTCCATTGGAAAATAATATACTATGTTTGATTTATGAAATTTAATCAAAATAGCAGGAGTATTTTTGAAAGATAATTAACCCCTTTTGTCTTTTCATTTGTAAAATGAAAGGGTTTATCGCTCTAAAATTCTGCTTTTTGCTGCTATACAAAGTTCTTACGTAGTCTTTGTCAGAAATGGAACGAACAGGCATCCACTTTGGGCAAACAGAATTTTAATCAGTTAATACATATACTCTACAAGTTTTAGTCTTACATACTTTTAAACGTTGTTCTGTTAAAATGCCAACCTAATATGCATTCTATTTCATAATGTTTTACTTTTTCATTTTGTAGAATTAACACTGAATCCTCCAGAAGGAATTGTGGCAGGTAAGGTACTGACGTTACCCTCTTTATAATCTACTTCTAATTGCCAACATTGCCCTCCAAGTTAATTATGGAAATTTTTTTTCCCTGCAGGCCCCATGAATGAAGAGAACTTTTTTGAGTGGGAGGCACTGATCATGTAAGTTAGTTATATGTGTTTGTAGTTTTCAAGACTTTCCTTGACATTAGACCTTTGAATCCGTTTAGCACTGGGGCTGTGCTTAGAAATGTCCATTTGGAAAAAAGGCTTTGCGCATCTCTTGAATTTAGCTCTTTTCTAGTCTGCTAGTCTGAGAGCAGAAACGTGTACAGGTGTGTATCCTGAGAAATGAAAATATTTCCTTAGAGCCAGTAAAAGTTTAGTTGATTTTATATTTCTAGAGTTTTACAATAAGTTTTTTTTTTATTTAAGATCCTATTTATTTATTTGACAGAGCAAGAGAATAAGCAGGGGGAGCAGCAGAGGGAGAGTGGGAAGCAGGCTTCCCGCTGAGCAGAGAGCCCCACGACGGGCTGGATCCCAGGACCCTGGGATCATGACCTGAGCCAAAGGCAGACGCCTCACAGCCTGAGCCCCCAGGCGCCCCACAATAATTGAATGGTGTGCGGCTGTGCTGGGTTAGCCTCAGGCAGCGCCGGTGCTTTTGGCTTCAGGAAGTCCCTAAGATCCCGCAGCTTTGGGGGCGGAAGGCCCCTTGGGGTGCAGGCGAGCCTCTGGCCCTGCCCCCCTGTGCGCCCACACTTCCCTTTTCCTCTCCTCCCCATGGAGCCCATTCTCTGCCACGGCTTCTTTCTCCATGCACTTCATCTGGCCTTCCATTGTCCCTGAGCCCAGGACGTGGCTTAGTTTTGAGGCCAGCAGTGTGGTTCCTAGCCCTGTTGTAGAAAAACCATGAGTGGATTTCCTGTTTCACTTAGTGATGTTACTTTAAGGGGTCACAAATGGACCCCCAATTCTAGAGTGTTCTATAGCCCTATGACCCAGCCCACTCCTACTTTACATGTATAGTTTTTGGCCATTCGTAGACTTACTGTATTTTCAACAAAATGTGGTTAAGTACAATGTGTGAGGTTGAGATTGATTTCAGTGTCTCTGTTTTCTCATTAGTAAAATGAGATGCTTCAGTCGGTCGGCAAGTGTTGGGGTTGGATTGCGTCGGGTGGAGAAGTGCTCCGTGGGAGGGGTAGGGGCAGGTGTGCACTTCAGACATCATCACACCTTCTGAGTCTGCCCAGTGCCCACATCACATTAGTTCTTCATGCTTTACGTGCTTTAGAAACAGATTGCTGATCATTGTTGTCTGTGGAGGTTAGATTAATACGTGGAAATTGATGCGAAAATGACGGGGTTTTTGATAAGCAAAATATTTTAAAAAATCATCAGTAGACGCTATCCAGAGAAAACAGACCAGGCACGACCTCTGATAATTTGTAATACTCTCATTGCTTGGGCCTGTGATGCCCATTGTTTTTCCTGTGTTTAAATGTTTCTGGCATGAGGATATCTTTACAGTCTGTATTTCTGTCTCATCTGCTGTTGTGTCTTTTGTCCCCTAGAGCAATCACAGTGGGGTGGGGAGTCTCTGCTCAGCAGTGTCCTACGTCTAATGGCACATGGCATTGGCCACTGGGTCAGCCATAGTTCCTGTCATTTTTAAGGACACAGGAGATTATATCATATGAACTTGATTTGTAACGCCCTTTTTCCATATACTGTATCCTGTGCATTGTCTCTGTGTTAATGCAGGCACCTGTGTGTGCCACCTGGGCAGCAAGCCTGGTGGTAGGGGACACGGGGTACTGGAAGGCTTGAGTGCAGAGGTTAGCGGGCCCCTGGCAGGTCTCCCAGCTTGCAAGATATTGGCTTGTGCCCATCAGCAGACTTACTTAGAAGCCCTTTAAGGGACATGTGAGCCCTCCAGTATGGTTTCTAAAAAAGTGTTGGGGTAACTAAACCTGTTAGGGTAACTATTACTAATTTTAGATAAACACTATAAAATTAAATGAGTATTTTGAAAACACACAGTAATAGATGCCAGGGCAACAAAAGCAGAAATCAGCAAGTAGGACAATGTCAAACTGAAAAGCTTCCACTTAGCACAGGAAACCGTGGACAGAACGAGAAGCCCACCGACAAAATGGGAGAAAATATTTGCGATTCCACATCTCTGATACCTCCAAAATATATATGCACAACTCAACAGCAAACAAATAAGTAATCTGATTAAACAATGGGCAGAGGATCTGAACAGACGTTTTTCTAAAGAAGACCTCCAGATGGCCAGCAGGTGCATGGAAACGTGCTCACCATCACTCATCACGCACCTGACACCAGTCAGAACGGACGTTACACAGACAGACAGGAAACGACAGGTGTTGGCGAGGATGCGGAGGAGGGGAGCCCCTTACACTGCTGGTGGGAATGCAAGCGGTGCAGCCACTCTGGAAAACAGTATGGAGGGTCCTCAAAAAGTTAAAAATAGAGCTACCCTACGGCCCAGCAATCGCTCTTCTGGGTATTTACCCAAAGAAAATGAAAACACCAATCCGGAAAGCTGTCTGCACGCCCTGTTCACTGCAGCGTCATTTACAACAGCCAAGACAAGGAAGCAGCCTGAGTTGCTCTCCAGCGACGGATGAGAGGATAAACACGGTGGGTGTGTATACACATGCACACACATGCGTGGATAATGCCCACAGAAAAGAATGAAGTCTTGCCGTTTGTGAAAAGGTGATGGACCTTGAGGCTATTACGCTAAGTGAAATAAGTCCGAGAAAGATAAATGCCATACGATGTCACTTACAGGTGGAACCTAAAATCCCATGACCCCCCAGACTCGTGCAGAGAGCACATAGGTGCCAGAGGTGCTGGGGGTGAAATGGGCGACAGAGGTCGAAAGGTACAAACTTGCAGTTATAAAGTGAATGTGTGTCGGGAGTGAAAGGGGGACAGCATGGCGACCAGGGTCGGTGACATTGCAGTAGGTATTTGAAAGTCCTCAAGACAGGAAATCTGCAGGTGCTCCTCACAAGAAGCGAAAGGTTGTAACTGTACGGTGCTGGCTGTTCACTAGATTGACAGTGGTGCTGGTGTTGTGGTATCTGCCGATGGCGAGTCCTTACGCCGTGCTCCTGAAACAGTGTCGCGTGTCAGTTATGCCTCCACTTAAAAGTCATGAGAGCTTTTTCAGGTGTGTTCAGCGCCTTTCTATGTGAGGAAGGCTCTTGCATTAGTTTGGAATTCCCCTGCTTCAGGACTTGGGGAGCCTGTGGGTCTTGGTCCTGTTCCAGACCCTTTTACAAACAAGAGGCGTTTACAGATGTACTTGAAGCATCTATTAAGGAATTAGCTGTCCTCCCATTGATTGGCCTCACGCTGCTGTTTGGCAGACAGCTGGCTGAGTTTCACTCCGTAGTAGCTTTGCTTTTCTCTCTTTTCATTCTTTGTCCCCAGAGTTTCTGCCACGTCCCGTTGTCTCTGAAACCACGCTTGCCCCATTTTCTGGGGGGGCAGGGTGCTGCCGGGTCGGTAGCCCTGCCCCCCGTGGGGCCGCCGTCTGTCCTCGGCTGTGCTGTGAGGAAAACAGCTTCCCAGGCGCTCGGCCGCAGGTGTAGCACAGGTGACCCCAGATGCCCCCCCGAGAGAACGAGGTGGAGGGTGTACGATGGCAATGCAGCAAATTAAGGAACAGGAGGAGAACGAAAGAGTCAAATTGCCACAGCCTCTTCTCTGATGAAAAGTAGAAGGCAGCTCTGGGTTACCCGGCCGGCTCCGTCAGAAGAGTGTGCGGACCGTTCATGCTGGGGTCGTGAGTTCGAGCCCCACGTGGGTGTAGAGATGACTTAAATAAAACCTCAAAAAAAATAGTTTAAAAAAAAAGGTGGAAGGTAACTCGGACGGCTCTCGGCTGAACACTTGGTGGGGTTTGAGCTTACGGCCAGGAAGAGGGCCGGGGCTTCCCGTCAGATGGGGAGATGTGGGACCCGAGGGCTGTGTGGCTGGCATGGCTTCATGCTCTCAGGCCAGCCACTCTTGTCTCATGCGGGTCAGAACAAAGAGGCTCATCGTCCTCTTAGGTGGCATCACGTTCTGCCTCTTCCAGGTCCAGAGTCTCTGCCCTGTGTGGCCTTGTCGCCCTGGGCTTATCCGAGGTCCTTGACCGCAAGGGTGGATGTGGGGGCTTCAGTGAGGACAGGAGGAGCCCTGGTGCAGGCCGGCTGTTTGTCCTCATTGGCTAGAAAAGGTGTGAAGGCCTTTGGGATCTTGCTGCCCTGTTCTGTCCTTCCCCACCTAACTCCCCTCCAGACCAGAAGCTCCGGTAAAATGAGAAGGACCTCCTTCCCTCCGACCCTTCGCCAGCTCCCCGACATGTCACAGCCGCGGGTGTGAGGTTCCCCAGGTGGTGCTCCTCGGCTGTCTGTGCTCAGCCTGGGGGCCTATGCACAGAGGTCAGGGTCGTGGCTGCCACCCTCTACGTTAGGCCCGTTCGTGTGCGGAAGACCGTCCCGGCATGTCGCTTGTCCGTGCCTCGCCTCCTGACAGGCCTGTGGCACTGAGATAGCCGTCCTCATCTGTGCTGTGGGCTCTCTGGCCCGGGAGTCGCGGCCTGGGACTCGGTCAGCAGCCCTCGGTGAGGAGGGTTCCTGCAGCGCTCCCTGCAGTTAGAGTGGGGACATCATTGTCCGACATGCTGCGGGGAACACATGTGTCGTCCAGCGCTGGAACGCCACGTGGCCCCAGAATGGTCCAGGCGGACTCTGCCTGCTGCTGTGGAAAGCTGTCCAGTGTGTCGCTGAGTGCAGGAAGCCAGCCAGGGAACCGTGGGCCTGGACCCGTGTTGTCACCGGGATGATTCTGTTGCCCGCCCCCTTCCCGACACTGGGTGGTATCTGGAGACATTTCTTGTCGTTACAGCTGGGGAGTTGGGGTGCTCCACTCCCAGCATCTGGTGGGAGGCTGCCGAACGCCTCACTGCCTGGACAGCCCCTGACAGCAGCCCCAGGCCTGTTGGGCCCAGGTTTCTGTGTGTCTAAGTGTGTAAGTCAGAGCTCTTAGTAAATTTATAGTTTTGAAGCCATCCCATAGCACTTTTACAGCATTTCCAAAAAGGTCTGTGCCCCTCGTCAGCCCGCATTCCCACCCTCAGCTGGAGGCAGCCTGTCTTCTACTTTCCGACTCTATAGATTTGCCTTTTCTGGACTTTTCCTGCAAATGAAGTTATGAAATTGCCCATCTTGTGTGTCTGGCTTCTTTCACTCTTCAGCGCTCTTCAGTGTTCATGATTCCTTCCCTTGCTGCGTGTGCGTGTCGTTGTTTCTTCCTCTTTCCCACCGAACCCGGTCCCCTGGGGGATGGGCTCCACCTGCTTCATCCGCTCACTGCGCGAGGGGCCCCGGGCTGTTGTGACGGGGGCCGCTGCCACCCCCTGCGCGCAGCTGTGTGGACTTCTGTCTTCATCGCGTTTCTGCGTACCGCCAGATGTACAGCACTGGAGATGCTCTTACACGGAGTAAATTCATGTTTAATGTCTTAAGAAGCTGCCACACTGCTTTCCCACGTAGCTCACCGTTTTACCTTCCCACCAGCACGCATGCGAGTTCTCTTTCTCCACTCCCTCCCCCGTGCCTGAGGTGTGATCACAGCTGCCCTGTGGGTGTGCAGTGGCATCTCTTCGTGGACCTGATTTGGGTTTTCCTGATGACTAATGGTGTTGAGTGTCTTTTTATGGGCTTGTTAGCCATCCATGTATCTCTGGTGAACTTCAGAATTTTTGCCCATTTTTTAATTGGATTGTCATCGTCTTATTGAGTCACAAGAGTTCTTCATATATTTTGGATACAAGTCCTTTATCAGACATGTGATTTTCAGATGTTTTCTTGCAGGCTGTGGCTTTCCTTTTTCGCTTCCTTAATGGAGTCTTTTGAAGCTCAAAGTTTTTTAATTTTGATGAAGTGCAGTTGAGCAGTTTTTTTCTTTTATGGATCATGCTTTTGGTGTCATACAACCCAAGGTTACAGAAGTTTTCTTTTATGTTTTATATTTGTAGCTCTTACATTTACTTTTTACATTTTTGATCCATTTCGGGTTCATTTTGGGTATGCATGCGGTAGGGGTCCAGCTTCATTCATTGGCACCTTTGTCAGAAATCAACTGACCACACATGTAGGGGTTTCTGTCTGGCTCTGAGTTATGTCCCATCGATTTGGGCCTGTCCTTCCCCCACCACCACACAGTCTTGGTTCCCGTGGCTTTATAGGAAGTTTGGAATTGGAAAGTGTGAGCCCTCTCATCTTGTTCTCCTTTCTCAAGATTATTTTGCCTCTCCCTGGTCCCTTGCATTTCCGTCTGAATTTTAGGATCGGCGCGTCAGTGTCTGCAGAGAAGCCGGCGGGCATTTCCGCGGGATGGTGCGGAGCCTCGGGTCGGTTTGAGGACTGCTGCCGCCTCGCGCGGCTTCTCTCTCCACGTCGTTAGGTCTTTTCAAATTCCTGTCAGCAGTGCCACGATAGATTTTTAATTTGAAGAAATCCAGTTTTGTGGATGAAGGTGTGTGAGTTTATGAGCATAGAGACAAGCTTGGAGAGTGACAGTGCTTCCCTGTGTCTGCCTTGGGGAGGCGATTCCGCAGGGGGCAGAGAGGGGAGCACTTCGGTTTTCTTTTATGTACCGCATGTATTTGAGTATTTCGCAACACATATTTTCCTAGTTCAAGTTTGTGTTGTAAAAGTTGTCTGTCAGAACGGACTGTGGAGTTCTTGGAATGACGGACTTATTTGGTATGCGCTAAATACAGGTCAAATACGTTTGATTTAAAGTTTTCAGAGATGCCTGTATCACAGAAAACCCAAAATTAGAGTATGCCTGCAGCCTCCTTTTGGACAGATTCAATCTGAGGAAATTATATGGAAGAAAACCTGTGTCTGCTGCTGCCGTGCTCCCCCGAAGCGGAGGACGCCTGTGCTGTCCTCCTCTGCCCACGGTTCGCAGCCTTGGTTCTGTATATGAGGACGGTCAGGGTGCACAGAGCACAACAAAAGAAGAAAAGTGCAACAGAACAGCTCCCCAGAGACCCTGCCGTGGGGCTGGCTCTGTCCTGGCCGAGCCCGCCTGCTCCTATCCCTGGGCGCTCCCCTCAGTCCCCGTCCCCCGGGCCCTGTGCTGTCTCTCCTGCCAGGCTGTGGGTTCCTGCTGCCCAGGGAGCGCCTGGGGCCCTTGAGCAGCTGGCGCTCCGTCCGTCCTGGCGTGGGTTGAAGCCCAGGGGCTGGAGGGATTACAGGCCAGGAGCTCATGGCAGAGCTGGCGTGCTCAGCCTTCCCGAGCAGCGCAGCACGGGGGCTTGTGTGGGCCACCCCCTGCGTGGTGAGCTGGGGCGCTCCGCTGTGGAGCGGTGATCGCAGGAGGCCGGTGATGCCCGTGCTGACACCAGGCCCCCCTCCTGGCCCGCCTGCTGGGTGCTCTGTGGACTCAGCAGTGCCAGGGTCACGGGGACCCATTCCCTGCAAGTGGAGGCGCTCTCTGAGCAGTGTGCCTTTCTCTTTTATGACTTTGGAGAGTTCATTCCCCCTTAGTAATCCAGTTCGAGTTGAAGTACTAATGAATGGTTTACAGCCTCCATGTCTTAAAACCTTGTCGTATGTGTGTCTGAGACATTTTGTGCATGTGCTGTGACAGACTCGGAAGGGGGACAGCCAGCTTCTGCGCTGCTGCAGCTGGAATGACGTGCGGGCTGTGGGCCGGGAACATGCCTGGCGGGCAGATGGCTTGCTCACACGCAGACACACCCAGGGTGCACAGTAAGTGCTGTGGCCTCCTTGAGGCCTCAGGTATGCAGGCCTGGAGGCTTCTTCTGTTACGTAGACACAGCTTTAGAAGGGAGAAGCGAGGAAGAACGGTTTCTCACTTGAATTTAGTTCCAGCGTTTCTCCAGGTTTCAGGGACTCTGCAAGTGAGCAAGTGGTTTTGGTGGCGTGTGATTGCAGGCGTCCTGCAACTCTGGGCACAGGGTGAGCTAGGCAGTGGACCTTCTCGAAGGGAGAGCACGGCTCATCAGTGGCCAGCTTTAGACCGTGGGTGTTGTCCTCTCGGTATCTGCTCGGCCTGTCATTCGCCAGCGGTCAGCCAGTCAGAGGAGCGGCTTGAAACGTGGTTGCCTTTACAGAGTAGAGCACGGTTGTTACTGTTCCCGTGGATACTCGTCTCAGAGAGTGAGGGTACATACCTCAGAGCCCTGAAATTTTGTAGACCATTAATTTGCTGGCTTTGAAGAATTCATATTTGATTTAGATAAATTTTCCTTTCTTCTTCTTGTACTTTATTTTACCTGAAGATTTTTGAGATGCGGCCTTTAGTGAGAGAGAAGTGAGGCTGTCTAGAGTGTGGCACCAAAGTTCGTCCAAAAATAACACTGATTATATCTCTCAGTCTCGGTTCAGGAGTTGACATGATAGCATTTTCCAGAGTCAGCAGGCACGCCGCTGCATGCATGGGCCCCCTGCGTGCTTGTCCCGGGCAGCAGGGCGTCCTGGAGGAGAAGGAAACCCTCATTTCAGACCAGTAGCAAACTAGGGCATTCGAAAACAGCTTTGATAGTTAAGATGTGGGAGCACTTTAGGAAATGTTTGATCATGCTTCTGAGGCTACGGTTGACCCAGTGGATTTTTTTTTTAATGTTAAAGAAAGCCCTATTATGAGAAACAAAGAACTGTTATCAGAGTGTTGAGCAAATACCATTTGGCTCATTCCAAAACACTGCACAAACTTTTTTTTTCTCTTCTGACTCCAACGTGCCAGAAATACTGAGGCATTATTGGCAAGCATTCCTGACCTACGACAGTGTTGCTTTCAGAGAGAGTGACTTTGTTTGCCCAGCCTTCTGAGCGAGAAGTTTGAACCGTGCTGTACCCCTCACTCCTGCACCAGACCGCTCAGGACCTCGGCTGCGCCCTGTAATCGTTGGCCTTCCCAGCTTTGCTAACAGTGGCGGGAAAGTGGTACTTGCAGACACCTTTCATCAGGGGGCCTGTGGATGACTGATGGGTGGCATTTGTCATCTGCCAGGAGCTCTTCTACTGGAAGAGGCATGGGATGATTATAAGTCTCTCATTCTCGGTCTGTGCTGGGTCTGTGTGCAGAGGAAGAGGTGTCCAGGATGGCCGTTCAGGAAGTGCAGAGCAGGCCTCAGACCACCTCGTCCGGCAGCCAGCTGGTGGTGGTGGCACTGGCTCCCTGTGCCGCCTGCAGCCCCTTCTCTGGCACGGACGCCCGGGCCCTACACTTGTCCCTCTTCATGTGGTTTTCCCTATCCTGGTTTTCTGCCAAGGCTCTGGGTGCTGTTGGGATGCTTACCTCTCCAGCACAAAGTAGCTATTCACTATGGTTTCCCCCCAAAGTAGCAAGGGTGCAGTTTTCAAAATGAAGGTCGGTCTCTTAAATAGGAAAAAAAAAATTGGCTCCCCAAAACACTTCTCGTCTTGTTCTCATTTTGACTGTTTTACTGCAGCCCAGCCCCCTTTCTCCAGGGACGCAGTCCTGGCATCCACTGTGGGTGCCATTGAAAGCCCTGATCGGCTTCACCAAGTTGTAGGAAAGCTCTCTGTTCAGTTTCCTTTTGAAATTTTTGTCTTTCTCCTTTAATTGTGGAGATAAACATTGTTTATACTGTTTGCAAGTTTATATTATTTTGTTGAATCAAAGTAATTTTATTGATTTGAAACATATTTATACTTTGAAAAAATGATTTTTTAAAAATGAAGGTTGTCTTGGAATAAATCTTTATCAGCTGTTTTTTTCCTGTGCCGTATCTGGTTTTCATTTTGAAAGGCGGCCTGTCTCCACTGCTGAGCTGCTTCTGCAGTGGCCTGGGTCTCGGTCTCCTGCTGCAGGTGTTCGAGCTCCTAGTGCACGTCATGGCTTCGAGAGACAGGCCCTTCCAAAGGGGTGGCTCCGCTCACGCACAGACGGTCGTAGCTGCTGCTGTCTGGGAGTCTGTCGTTTCCCGAAGACGTACGTAGGCAGAGACTCTAATGCACATTGGTTAGCGAGGAGTCTTTCTCTCTTGAGCTGGGGGCTCTTCCTCCGCTGCCGTCGTGTCTCGCACGTGGGTCGGGATAGTGTTAATTTACAGGTGTTGTGTTCATGTTTGACAGGACGTAGAAGTGGTTTGGTGTGTTTCTGCCACTCTCCGTGTGATGGGGACGGCAGCCCAGGCAGACAGGCACGCGGGTGCCTGGTGACGGCGTGCTCCGGGAACGTGCTGGCACGGCTCTGATGCGCGTGCACGCGCCTGGCCATCGGCGGGAGCCTAAGTCCGTGGTCACACGGGTGCTCTTCATGTGTCTCGAAGGTTACAAAATCATTTCTTAGGCACATTAAAAATTTAAAGTAGCCTTTGAAATAACCACTCTTAACCCTCATTTAATACAGTAGTGCTGTAACGTGTTCATATGTGTATCTTTATTTTCAAGTGAACGTACAGCATGCATACAGAAGACAAGATCCCGTGGGCCTTACAATGTTGCTAGTAGTTCTTTCCCCTGATCCCATATTCTAGGGAGGCTCTGCCGCCCCACGCTCACCTTTGTTAATGTGAACGCCGTGCCTGTAATGCGGTGTTTGTGCTTGTCCCTGAGTCTTAAACCAGGTTGCAGTGGGACGGTGAGACATTACTTTCTCATTCAGAAAGAAGTACCAGTTCATCCTTATTATTTATATAATCTTTTCATGTGTGTTTATAAAGCAGTAGAAATTTCCTAGCTCCTTGCTACAGTGTGGTGGACATCGAAGAACCCCCTTGAACTTCTCTACTGTCTGTCTCCTAGGGGCCCAGAAGACACCTGCTTTGAGTTTGGTGTCTTTCCTGCCATCCTGAGCTTCCCGCTGGATTACCCATTAAGTCCCCCCAAGATGAGATTTACCTGCGAGATGTTCCATCCCAACAGTAAGTGCTGTGGGCGTGGTTTCGAGCGGGAGGCGGGGGTCGTGCGCAGGTCAGCTGCTGCCGGTGATGCGGCGCATGGAAGGTGTTACCTGAGTGTTGAACTGCAGCACTTAGTCATGGTTATGTTGACATCAGTTGAAAGAGAGCGTAACGTCGACGAGGGAAAAGGCGGACCTGACGCCGCACGCCGTCTGACCTGTCTGCTCCTTCTTCGGGCGGGTCGCACAGAGGCACGAGCGCGGGTGTGTGCAGAGGGTGACGCCAGCCCCGGCCCGTTGTGGTTTCCGACAGTGGGGACCAGTCAGAGCAGTCTGGGTTTCAACAACAGAGAGCTGATCGCTAAGCTGCACTAGACCATATGTTAGGGTACTATATAGGTATTTTAGATGATCTAGAGTAATATTTAGTAATATAGAAAGATAGTCCTGTGTTGAATGAGAAGAGCAGGTTATGTTTAAACACGCTTGTTATAATTTTTTTGAAAAAAAATTCACGTGTAAATGTATATAACCGGAAATGCAGCACAGAAATGTTGGAAGTGATTCTCTTTCAGTAATAGGATCTTTTTTTCTTTTGTAAATCTTTTTTTCTAAAATAAACATGTATTTTAAAGAGGGGGAAATTATATCATCGAATAAATTTACTGGACGTAAGTTGGAAAAGTGTCTAGTAGTAGGAATTGGAATTCCTGAATGGCTGTGGTTTTTATTTCTTCCTTTTACAAGAGGGGATTATAGATATGAGAATTAGTAAGAAAATATGTTATATCTTTAATCATATTTAGGATAATGTTCCTTTTTAAAAATTTTTTGAAAAGATTTTACTTAATTATTTGGCAGATAGAGAGAGAACAAACAGGGGGAGCAGAGGGAGAGGGAGCATGAGTTGGGGGGAGGAGCAGAGGGAGAGGGAGAAGCATGTTCCCCGTTGAGCAGGTAGCCCAATGCGGAACTCGATCCCAGGACCCTGGGATCATGACCTGAGCTGAAGGCAGATACCCAACCGACTGAGCCACCCAGGCACCCCTAGGAATGTTCCTTTTTATAAATGATGATTGCTACTAAAATCATGATCTTAATAGTTGTGGAGAAGGAAAGCAAGTAAGTTACACTGTTCTGTAGAAATGAAATATTTTCTTATTCGAATTGGATTCTTTTCCTCCGCTTTTCTGCATATAAAATAGCTCGAGGCTAATTTAATCCATGAGAGCATTTACAGAACTTTCTGAGCCTTTGACACCCCTTGGCTTACAAATGAAGCCACCTCGCAGTTCTCCCCTCGCTTGCACCTGCCTGAGTACCGCCACGTGGGGGAGGCTTGTCCAGACCCCCCCCGCCCCCACTCCCACCGAGAAGGGTCTCAGGATTGCCCCTGTTGGACTTGGATGGGTGCCCATCATATCGCTGTCGACTTTGGCATGGGTTTAGGATTTTGTCATGCCGAGTTTGAAAATGTTATGGTGGATAGAGTTGATTGAAGAAGTCAACAATTTCAGATCGATTGGCTGTAATATGCAGCTACAAAGAGGATTGTGGGCAATTACGAAATAATGAGGTTGTGTCGGAGATGAACACATTCCTCAGAAGAGCTCCTGTGACGTCGTGTCAGAGAGTGATGTGGCCGCAAACTGATGACTCGATCATGGACCAGAATCGTCTGATGTCCGGATAATCAATACAAGTAGCTTTTAAGTTTGTCCTTAGTGTGTGGATGTGTGTGATTTTTATTTTGTAAAAACTACTTTTGAGAACTACTTAGTAGGTTTACCAGTATCATAAAAATCGGTCAGCTCATAAATACTTTAAAAGAATAACTCAGCACATTTGCTGAGACTTGCTGGCATACAGGGGTGAACAGATAGTAAAAGGCAGGGCCCTGACCATCAAGAGCTCCCCTTCTGAGGGCAGGGGTAGACATGGATGGAAGAATACGGATAAATGTAAAGTCACACCGGGAGGCCCGGGAGGGTGCCCTGTGGAGGCGGTGGCCGAGCCCGCCGTCTGCCGCAAGAGCAGTAGGGGTATCCAGGGATCTGTGAGAGGCCGGGAGGCACTAGCATATGCTGAGGCCCTGTGTGGGGGGTGAAGGGGCCAGACCAGTTCGGGTCGGTCAGTAAGAAGGATTTTGATGTTTGTGCAACGTGGTCTTTGAAGGGTAGAGGACAGATTGCAGGGCTGGGACATCAGCGTGGAGGCTGGGGGAAAGAGAGGCCAGCAGCGTGGAACCAAGACAAGGGAGGGATGGGGGCTGGGAGGGATTAGAGGGAGGCTTGGGGCGGGAAACTGAGGCACCCCATGAGAGAGGAGGGGGCGCGGTCACAGCTGCTTCTCTGTGTTTCGGGGTATGCCCTGTCACCATGTGGGGGTGCCACCAGAGTCGGAAACCTCATGGCAGACGGATTGTCCAGAGCTGTGGGTGTCCAGGTCCCATGTAGGGTGCTACAGATGGGCATACTGACGTCCGTGACAGATTCGCACATGCTTTCCTTCTGCGAGAAGTTGCACAGGTTCTGGGTGGCCAGAGAGCAGAGACCCTGGGGTGGGGGTGGTCAGGGGAACAAGGAACGAGGTACCAGAGGGAGGCCCTTAGAGCCACTCAGGATTCTCAGTGGTCAGGGGGTTCTGAGCTCACGAGCAAAGGGGAATTACCTAAATTTATTCTGAATTGTCTTGTTTCTATTATTATAACTTACTGGCCTTACAGTTTTGTAGTCGAGTCTATCCTGAGTATACACTGAACCACCTGAGAATCTCCCACGTGTAAAAGAGAGAAGTGACAGACGCCTGCAGTGTCCTCGATAGGACTGGTCACACACTATGAATAGAAATGCATCTTTCTTTACCCAAATCGCAGGCATCTGGTTCCTGAGTCTGCGTGGCGGGGGTGGCTTAGGATGGACACACCTGATCTCCAGAGGCACAGATGACCATTGGTCTCTGTTCGAGTGAGTCCCCAGGGAAGTCAGGGCACCATCTTCCTTCTTGATGTCTCAGTAATCCCAGTGGCCTTCATCCTGGCGCTGTGGATATAGATTTTCATAGTCCAGTTCCAGGATTTCATGGTGGAATTAAGAAAATCTCAGAAATCAGCTCTGAAAATTATTGTGAGTAATCCTGGTTACAAGAGCTACTTTGCTGAAATATTTCACTGCCAGGTAACCAATCTTTCATTTATTTAGTGCTTTTAGGTATAGCAGTAAAAAAAAAAAAAAAAAAAAAAAAATCCCTGTGAAGGTGGAGCCATCCGGGTGCCTGGGACCCTGGGACCGGACAGACGGGCCTAGAGCCCAGTCAGTGAGTGAGGGGCCCACCTGGCCATGTGGACCTGAGCCTGGCGCTTGGCACCTCGGGCTCTGCTCCAGCCATGCAAACAGCTGGCTTTCTGTGTACCGCTTACCCCCTTCCCGCGGTGGGGCCCGGCTCAGTGTGGTGTCCCCTGGACCCATTCTCTCGGCTTACCTGCCGTGTTCTGACCCCTGCAGTCTACCCTGATGGCCGAGTCTGCATTTCCATCCTTCACGCTCCGGGCGACGACCCCATGGGCTATGAGAGCAGCGCCGAGAGGTGGAGCCCTGTGCAGAGCGTGGAGAAGATCCTGCTCTCGGTGGTGAGCATGCTGGCAGGTAATGGCCCGTGGCCGCCCTGGCCCTGGTGGAGGGAGCCAGACCGCACGGGGCTGCTTCTCTATCCTCATACGGTCTTTTCTTTATAAGTCATTTCTGTTTGTGGTTGATTTGCATATGCTGTTTTCTGCTTTTTCATTGAATTATTTGTATACGATTTTCCAAGTGTAAGCAGACTTTTCATAATTATGTGTTTTAAAGATGACTCTGGGTTGTGTATATTGTATGTTGACCAGAATGAGCCATACTCTAGTCCTCAGGCATTGCGTCCATGGAGTGTGTGTTTATTGGGGCACCTGCTGTGTCGCAGATGCTGGTCCTGGGGTGTCAAGCTTAGTGTGTCCTAGACCCCAACTTTAAGGCCTGCTTTCTGTGGGGACTTTCCAGATCCACCTGTGGTTGCCAGTCACTGGTACGTCCTGATGGAGAGACCCACCGGGCTGTTGGGATGAGTTTAGAATGTGTAGGAGGTAGCGAGGTAAGGGGGTGGCAGAGGTGTTTGGGCTGAGGCCTCTGGCTCTCCTGGGGGCACTGCCAGCACTAGTTATGGCTCGAGCTGGGGGCAGGGGAGCCCGAGCCTCCCGGGGATGTTAGGCCATGCAGCCGTGCCTTAGCAGGACCGTCCTTGGCGGCAGCGTGCCTGTTGGGCAGGTGTCACGGTGGCCTGGGAGAAAAGGACGTCCAGCAGGCCAGGGATGGCTTCGGGGCCACGAGGACGGGTGCATTTGGGAGACTGCGGCTCGCTGATGTGCACGGTGACTCCTGTGTTTCTGACCTCGGTGCTGGGGTAGAGGGCTGCTGTCTCTGGGGGCAGGAATCCAGAGGGGCCAGGTTGGGAGAAGAGTCTGGTGCAGGAGTGTCTATCCTTGGTGGCTTCTCAGCCGAGGCCAGGTGTGGAAGTGAGGCTGTGAGTTCATGTCCGGATAAGACGGTGGGTGAGGGGCAGGACAAAGGGGATGAGAAAGGGCACGAGGAAGGAGAGGGGTCCTCAAGGAAACGTAGGGAGGAATGATCTAGATGACCAGGAAGGAAAGAAATGGAGGAGAGTTGGAGGAGGGTGGAAAGTGCTGTGGGAGGCCCGGAAGGGGAGGCCTACTGGGCCCTCGGGTACCGAGAAGGCAAGGATGTCCGTGCGTGCGTGTGCCTGAGGGCAGAGGCGCTCACCTCTTCGTCACATGCTGGGGGAGCGCATCAGGTTCGAGAGGTGGTGGGTTGGCTGTCTTCAGATGTCAGCTGTAAATTGTACCATGACAAACAGTTTTGCTATAAATTGTTTTCTTAAAGGGTTTTATTTATTTATTTATCTTTAAAGATTTATTTATTTTAGAGAGTGAGGAGAGGCAGAGGGAGAGAGAGTCCCAAGTTGACTCTTAAAAGGTTTTAATGTAGGGGTGCCTGGGTGGCTCAGTCGGTTGAGCATCCGACTCCTAATCTCATCTCAGGTCTTTTTTTTTTTTAAAGATTTTATTTATTTATGTGACAGAGAGACAGCCAGCGAGAGAGGGAACACAGCAGGGGGAGTGGGAGAGGAAGAAGCAGGCTCCCAGCGGAGGAGCCCGATGTGGGACTCGATCCCGATCCCGGAACGCCAGGATCACGTCCTGAGCCGAAGGCAGACACTTAACGACTGCGCTACCCAGGCGCCCTGTCATCTCGGGTCTTGATCTCAGGGTTGTGAGTTCGAGCCGGGATTGGGCTCCACTCTGGGTGTGGAGTTTGCTTTAAAAAAAAAAAAAAAAAGAAGAAGGTTTTAATGTGTTCCTTACAAACTGCTCTCAAAGTACGTGCCCTCTGTTTTTCCAGCTCTGTCTCCCCCCCCCCCCCCCCCCCCCCCCCCCCCC
>NW_024426552.1:1754620-1757800 GCF_017311325.1 Ursus maritimus
CCCCCCCCCCCCCCCGCCCCCCAAGCTCAGCTGCAGCCAGCCTCCCTGCTCGGCACCCTCCATCCTGGCCTGCTTTAAGAGGCTGCAGCCCTTAGTCCTCTGTGAGCCGTCTGGGCCTGGGGGTTTCTGCTGTCACAGGTGCTGGGTAGGGAGCAGGACTGGCTCTGTCCGTGCTCGTGTGCTCCCTGCAGTCGGGCCTGCTCAGGGGTCTGAGCACACACCCTCCTTGAGGCCTGCAGGACCCCCAGTCCGCTGCCTCCTGCTCTGCGGTTGCCCACTTTGTAGCACTGAGTTTGAAAGGATGCACGTGTGGATGCTTCTGGTCTGTAGGCGCGCTAGATGGTGTGCCCTCTGCACACCAGTGCCCTGCACTAGGCCTCACGCACCGACCTGCCAGGGAAGGGTTTGTTGAATAAATGGGAGGGCAGAAGTCATCTTGGTTGGAGGAGCAGAGACGTACGTGGTGGCCTTGAGGAAGCGAGGCTGGGGCATGAGGGAACGGCCAGGGTCCTGCTTGTGGCCGTGCTGGCCTCTTGGCTGCCTGTCCTGCTCTGACCCACCACTTCCCGGTGTTCTGGCTCCCTGCCCCGCAGGCCCCAGCTGCCTCTGTGTGTGTGTGTATCCTGATTGGTCTGGAGCACCTGCTGGCATCAGGTGTGCCCCGGAGCCAGACACTGACCTCACCTTGTCCTCTGGCAGGAGCTGGGTGGGCAGCTGGAGGGAGGAGTGGGGCCATAGGGGGAGCCAGTGGGTTGTCTGTAGCTCACTGTCCAGTGGGGGCCCATGGTTTCCAGAGCGAGGTAGAATGTCTTCAAGACACTTGGCAGGTAGGGATCATGAGCATGGGTCTTTGTGCCACATGTGCGTGACGTCCCTGACTTGACGCTGCCTCTCGGTCTGTCTCTCGGAGAGCTGACTTCCTTCCCTAGCGTTTCACAGACACCAGTGTCTCCTGTTTGTTTCTGGGACACAGCTCCGGAAAGAGGGTTTCAGGTGCACTGGAAGACCTCACAAGGCCCTTGCTTTCCAGGGGCCCTTTCACAGGGAGTGCGTCTCCTTCTCTTTCAGAGCCCAACGATGAGAGTGGCGCTAACGTGGATGCTTCCAAAATGTGGCGGGATGACCGGGAGCAGTTCTGCAGGGTGGCCAGGCAGCTGGCGCAGAAGTCCCTAGGGCTCTGAGGCCCGCCCTTGCACGCACGAGGACACGGCACTCAGTCGCGGCCGGGGTTTCTCTGCTGAAGGCGTAGTGACAGGGACACTCTGTGCTGGTACCAAAAAAGGCAAGCTTGCAGAACCACAGATCTGTTTTTTCCCCTATCTTTCCCGCTCCAAACAGGCTTCTCTTCTGAAATTATGATGTATGTAGGATAATGACAGCCGGATGCAGTTTTATGGTGTTCCTGGCAGGGCGGTTCAGGGAGATGGTGAGAGCTGTCCCCACCACCTCTCCCGGCCAGAGCGCCCACACACCACACCGCCAGCGGCTTCCCTCTGTCGCGGTCGGTGGGGGCGTGTGTATGCCACACTCCCGGGGGCCAGAACCAGTCATGCTCCTTCTGAAGAAACAGGGCCTCGCAGCCGGAGCAGAGGCTGGGTGGGACGGCTCTGTGGGCCCCAGGACAGGGACATAACTTTGTTTCTGTGCTTTGTAGTACTTCAGACGTGTTTCCTTATAATCTCGTTACATCTTTTTTGTTGTGTATTACAGACTATCATACTTAGAGATACTTTCAGGAAATAAATACTTTTTAAAAAATATGGATTAATGAGAAATGGGGTGTGTGAAAGAGAGGTTTACTGCTGGTTGTAAAGACTGACACTTTCTTCCGGTCATATTTAGCCAAGATTTATACTTGTGTCCTCGTTGACTTGCGCATCCCTAGGGCAGGAACACGTGGATCCAGCTAAACACTGGGAGCTCTGAGCTGCTGTGCGTGTGGCCGCAGCCGGAGTGTGAACCACTGAGACAGAGTTCACCCTCGTGAGTGCAGAGCGCACAGGCGTGCCTTATCCCTGACCTTGCGTGGCGACCGAGGCAGCGGGGGACGCAGGGCACTTAGTTGCAGTCTGTGGTTTTGCCGTAGTCCCGAAGCTCGCCAGCCTGGGTGGCTCGGCAGCACAGCACCAGGGTCTCCGTTGTCAGCAATAACAGATCTGTTGCACGCAGAATCTAGTATCTGGCCTGTTTCAGACAGGTTAAATTTAAGTAGGACTTTCTATTTTTGAAATGAGGGACCGTCTGTAAGACGTACAGGAGGCCCTACTCTCCACTGCCCTTTCCCTGTTTCGGACGCAGGAGTCCGTCTTGCTGAAAGCTGACGTGTACTTCCGTGGTGTTGACAAGTGTTGGTGGAAGGGGCTCCATCCATGCTGGACTTCTGTTAGGAAACCAGATTCTTTCTCTCTCAAGGGAACCATTTTGAAGTTGACATTCAGTACAAGAACTTGTGTTTGGAATGGCGTCCGGAAAGGAGAGGTGTCGTACCCGCATAGTATTTGCAGGCCTCTCCACCCAAAGGGAAGGAGTGGCTTGTGGGGGGATGTGGCGTGCGGGGTCCGCAGGGCTTCCATGAAATCTGGAGGAGGAAGAGAGGCAGTCTCTTTGCAAACAAAGTATTTTTATTCACTTGTATTTATTAAATGGAAACAAAGAATCTCATGTCCTTACTCTTTGGTGGAGTTTAATTACTATGTTAAAAATAAAGTTCTCTATTTTCCCCCTAGTCTGCGTTGTATTTTTCCTTGTTGAATCTTATGTAATGCTACAAGAACCCAAGGGCTGGTTGCACCAGGCGGCGGCGGAGGCCCCCTGGCGCAGTGTCTGCTTCAGAAAGCTGCTCTCCCCAGTCCTGTGCTCGGCCCGCGGCGCCCTCTCCCCGAGCGGCCCGTGCTGCCAGCCGCGCCTGTACCGTGGGCCGCGGGGGGGAAGCCGGCGCGACGTCGAGGCCACACGGTTCTGCAGACGCGGGAAGGCAGGCGACTCCACCAGACTCGGGAACCCGACTCTGATGCTGGCTCTTCGCCGGGAGCGTGAGGGGGCGCGCGTGCCTCTGTGGTGACCTGTGATTGGCGTGTTTCCGCTCCAGGTGCTTTTCCAGGAGCCGCCTCATGGGCGCTTTGAGGACCGGCCGTGCCCTGCACAGGTTGAGGAGTCGGAGCCCTGCCATCGGCCCCCCCC
>NW_024426552.1:1757810-1770998 GCF_017311325.1 Ursus maritimus
CCCCCCCCCCCCCCCCCCCCGCCCCGGCACGGCCCAGCCCAGCCAGGCCCAATGAAGACCCTGGGTGCCTGCCGGGCACGGACCTCCACCTGCTCAGTTCCTGCGGTGACACGAGCCTGCTCGGGACCCGCAGTGCCCACCTGCACTTCCCCTCGGAGTTGCTCTGCACCACCCCCCCCAGGGTGGGCCTGCCCCTCTCCCTCTCCCTCTGGCTCCTGCTTCACCTGCTTCTGAGGGTGGGGCCCTGGAGGTCATCACCACCTCCCCACTGGGCTTCCTGTCTGAACCAGGAGAGGCTGATGCCCCGGGCTGGGGAGGGGGGCAGGGTCAGCACCTCGACGTGGGCACCACGACGTGGGCAGGGCGGGTGGTGGCGCTGCTGGTGGAGGCTGTCCTGCCAACCTGAGGACATGGGATCACATGGTGGTCTTCTGCCCTTACTTTCCTTTTTGAGTCCGTTTATCACTTCACATTAGGCAGCTGTAGGTGAAAGGAGCCCATGTATGAGATAGAAGAGTGTAGAATGCATAGGTTGGCCTGGGAACGGGGTCTCATGGCCTGGGGAGGTGGGACTAGCCCTAGTCAATCCCCCCCCCCACCCTCCCCTCAGTGGGCACACAGGTCACAGAAAGCCTGCTCTAGCTGCAGACGTGTGTGTCTGCAGAGCCCCAGCTTTTCTGTAGTTCTCAGCTTCTCAGCCTAGAGTCCCAGGCTGTCCTGGTGCCCGTCCTCTTAGGGGTGGCAGGAGGCTGCGCATCTCCATGGGAGCCCCACCAGGCCAGGGCATCAGGACCCTGCTGAGAAGGGAGCTCAGCACTTGGGGCTGGGGGGGGGTTCTGAGGGGCGCTGGGTGCCTGGCGAGGGTGGGCGTCATAGTTGGGAGACTGTGGGACTGCACTGCCCTTCTCCAGGCTGCTGCCGTCCTAGCTACTGACCTGTGCTTTTGCAGGCCTGTGTGCTCCCTGTCGGAGGTGCTGAACCCCTGCATGGAGTCAGCCTGGGGGCAGCTCCCGCTGGCCCCGGGTGTGGGGGCCGCTGCTCATCTGGAGCGGGGAGGCAGTGCTCCCAGAGCTGTGGGACCAGCCTGCCTTCCCCAGGCTGGGAGCAGGGCCCGTGGGCCTCAGAGGGGCTGCGGCCCGTTGGGTGGGGGTGGGTGGTGGGACGGGCTTGTCCGTGTGGGCAGCGGGAAAGGCCTGCCCCTCGGGGCCCCACGGCGAGCTGTGTGTGTGAGTGTGTGGATGGCAGCGACCTTGTGGGCCCGTCTTGGTCCCCGGCCTCCTGTGTGCTGCAGGGAAGCGGTGGCAACAGGTTCCTTTCATGTTGTGTGTGCGTGTGCATGTGGGCTCACCTTTCTGGCAGGGACCTGACGTTGGAACCCATTCAGGTGGAAACAGGAGACTGAGGGATTGTCTTGTGCTAATGGCTCTTTGAAATCCTGGGTAATGCGGTAAATGAGCTGGAACCACATTAAACAGTCGCAGCTTCAGGGCAGAGCCGGCTCGGGGGTTCTCAGGGGGTTCTCCCGCTGGGACCGGTTCCCGCCTGATGGAGCGGCTAAGTGAGGCACTTGGTGGCAGCGCCGTCCCTCCTGCCAGACCCCGGGCGCTACCCCGCCGAGCATGTCCCCCGTCTGCATTAAGATCCGCGTACTTACACACGTGCATGTGGCGCTTGAGTGTGCCCTCAGCATGCATGTCAGCACCATGCTTCCCCACGTGTGCGGACCCGTGCACCTGCACTCGTGTGTGCGTGCACCGCTCCTCCAGGGCTCTCAGCCCCTGTGGCTTTGGGGTCTGGCTGAGCAGTGGGCTCCTGACCCCGTCCCTCCACTTTGCAGGAAGCACAGTGCCTGCAGGGATGGTAGACACGGGGCCTAGGCAGAGCCCTGCGAGGTGCCTGCTCAGTGGGGAGCCCAGAGCAGCAGAGCCTGGCGGCCTGCCGTTGGAACATGTTGCTCTCCTGTGGTGGCAGCTGGGACACGTGTGGCAAGAATGCAACCCCTGAGACCAGTGTCCTTGGCATGTCCCTCAGGAACCTGCCCACGGAGACCGCAGGGCCCACTGGAGATGCCGTGGCTCCCGAGGGCCTGGGGAGCTGTGTTCCCGGCTACATGGTGGGGGCAGGGCTGAAGGGTGCTTGGGGGCTCTGTCTCTGCAGTTCACGGGCCGCCCCGCCTTGCCGCCACTGGCTGGGCGACCCTGCTGGTGACGAGGATCCTAACCCTCCGTCTGTGCCTGTCAGGCTTCAGCACCACTCTGGGTGGGGGGCTCGGCACACGGCGGCCCTCCCAAAGCTGGCGCCCACTGCCTCCCAGCCAGAGACCCTGGAATCCCCTCACCTTCCTGGAGGCTTCTGGCCACATGCTGGCAAAAACAATCCCCGTTTGGTGTGGTGGCCGGTCCAGCCCACATTTGTGGTGTCACTGGGGCTCTCAGCTCGGGCACCCCAGGCAGGATGGGGCCGGTGCGTATGCCGTTGACTCCAGTGGGCAGAGGTTGGGGCGCAGCTCCCGGCTCAGCCTCCTTAGGGCACAGGGCGGCCGCACGGCGGGGCAGGAGTGGGGCTGATGAGGGAGGGGCGGGTGGCCGTGAGGTGGGGCGGGCAGAGGCAGAGCTGCGCAGGACAGGTGGGCCCTGGGCCCAGGGGCTTCACACGCACACACTGCACCCTCACACGCTGCACACCCGTGCACCCACGCATGCACATCGAAGCCCTGTGTACTCACCTGCACACCACCCACACAGCACGTAGCCTGCCCACCTGTGCGCACACGCCCGCACACACGCATACGCTTACCCTGTCCGCCCACACCTGCATGCCTGGTTTGCAGAGCTGTGTGTGTCTGGTGTTGGGGCACAGTAGACACACACGGGATGCTGTCCCTGTGCTGCAGAGAGCATGGTGCCCCTGTCACAAGCCCCCTGACTGGCATGTCCCCTGGGGGTGGTTGGTGCTAAGGGGCTGCTGCACGGCGCTGACCAGGTGTTCTGTGACCCTGCTGCCTCTCAGGGACTGCTCAGGGCTGCCCAGGGCCGGGGGACAAGTGGAGAGGGGGCTGTGGGAAACAAAAGTTGCCCCCATGCAGCACCAGCCTCCCTGCTTCGCCCTACCCTCCTGAGAGCCGCTGGGGGCCTCCTCGCCCACCCCCCACCACGAGCCCCAAGGGGCTTCCCCGGGCAAGCACCTGCCACCCCGACTCCCGGTCGTTCCCAGGCGGCTGGTGCGATGCAGCAGCCCACCTGCCGGCCTCAGCGCCCGCCTCCAGGAGCACCCGCTTCCCCCGTGTCAGAGCGCGTCACACCTGTGGGGTGTCTGTATTCACACTGTCCTCGGATTTCTGGGGCGGTCCCGTTCGCCCTGGGAGCACGCTGTTCAGTTTGCTCGGCGCACAGACGGCGGGGACCTGACTTCGCCTTCTGCTGCCCTGGCACTGGCGTCAGAGCTGCGAGGGCCTCGGGAGTGTGGAGTCTTCCTCCTGTTCTCTTGTGGGATAGCCTGTTCCTTGGAAGTTTCGGAGAAGTAAGTTGTTTAAACCTCCCGGGTTTAAACGCTCGTCGGAGACAGACTTTGCTTTTGTTTAATTTATTTAACATTTAGAGCACCTATAGCCTTATATTTAAAGTGGATTTCCTATAAATAGCACATACTTGGGTCTTTCAAAAATCTTTTATCTTTATTATTACTTAAAAAAATTTTTTTATCTTTTAAGTAATCTCTGTACCTACCGTGGGGCTCGGACTCATGACCCCAGGATCAGGAGTTGCCGCTCTCCGAGTGAGCCAGCCGGGCGTCCCAGTGTTTATTACTTTTTATCCAATCTGACAATCTCCAGCTTTTAATTAGTGTAATTATGTTTAATGTAATTATCGAGACGCTTGAATTTCGGTCTGCAGTTTTATTCTTTGCTTTCTGTCTGTCCCTTCTGGCATTTGTTACTTCGTTCTGGTTTTCCTGCCTTCCTTTGGACTATTGGAATAATTTTTGGTATTCCACTTAGTTTATCTGCTTTTTAAATATAATTGATTTGCATTAGTAGCAAATACGTTATATTTTATTGTGTGCGGTGCTCCTCTTCCAGGGCTTGCTTTGGGGGTTACTGTCTCCCTACCTGATCTTTCAGTCTTCTTGGAGTCCGTAAAGTAAACCTGGAGCCCCTAGAGCCGCGCAGGACCTGGTCCGCCCTTTGGATCTGTCACCCATGGTCCGTCCGCACACGCCTGGCCACCCCCGACCGTGTGCTGGCTTTTGCTTTCCGTGGTTAAAGAATCCGAGGAGCAAGAGAGTGTATCACACTTACTGAGATCGTCACGATTTCCATTTCCTTCATCGGTGCGTGGAGGCCGCTGCCGCGTGGGGTCGGCAGGGTCGCCACGCTCTGTTGACGGGCGCCTGCGCCATCAGGGCAAGCTGCCAGCACTTTGCCGTCTGAGCCCGTCCTCATTTTGCCGTTGTCCCTGAAGGTGTGTTCCCTCTGGAGTCCACGCCGCCCTCTCGCGACTTTGGTGCCGCCGCCCGCTGCCCGCGCCTGGCTGGTGTGGGACGAGACGCGCCCGCGGGTTCAGAGGGCTGCTCCCTTGCTGTAATCCGCCCCTGCTCTCCAACGCTCACAGGCCCTTGTCTTTGTCTCTGGTTTCTGGTCACGGCTTCCTCTGACTTTATCCTGCTTAGGCTCCACTGGACTTTGTCAGGATGTGCCAGATTTGGGGAATTTTCAGTCATTATTTCTTCAACGGTTTTTTTCCTGCACAGTTCTTTTCTCTCCGTCTGGGACCCCGTGCTCGGATGCCAGGCCTCGCGGTGCGCACTTTCCCCCGGAAGCTGTCCTGATGTCCTTCAGGACGGACACTTTGTCCTGACGGTCCTCAGTCCACAGACACTCCTCTGCACTGTCTCCATTCAGCCGTCGAGCCGTCAGAGTAACATCTTTATTTCATGTGTTGGATTTTCCCTTGTTCTAGAATTAGGACTTCTTGATGCTTTCTGTTGCTCTGCTGAGAACTTCTGTTTCCAGTCTGCTCCGTGCGTGCCCCTCCTTGTGGAGGGCGGCCAAAGTGTGGATTTTTACAGGTACCGTTTGTTAGGTGGGTTTCAGTTTATGTTGTGTTTGCTGACTGTGGTTCTGTGTGAGTTCTTGGGAGATTTTCTCCTTTAGAGCAGGGCATCGGCCCTCCTGGCTCGGACGGAAACCCCGGCCTGCCTCGGTGGGCGCTGGTTCCGAGGCCGGCGGGTGTCCAGGGCCTTTGCTCTTGGGAGCAGACACCGCTCGGGGTCGGAGTGGGCACCCGCATCACAGGCTCTCTGAGCTTTCTGAGCATCTGGGCCCACGCCGCTCCGTGTAGGGTGCACGGAACCTGCGGATCCCCTTCTCCAGCACCCCTCTTTGCTGTTCCCCACCAACCTCCAGCCCCAGGGCCTCCCACACCTTCCCGGCCAGAATCTGGAGTTCTCAGAGTCACAGCCTCTGTCTTGCCAGGCGGTCAGCTCTCTGGAGCTGCCCTCAGAGCCAAGCAGTGAACGAAACGAGAGAAGATAGCAGGTCCCTCGCAGGCCTGGGGCATTGGCAGCCTTTTCTCCGGCTTCCATTAGCCAGAGATACAGGTGCTCTCTGGGGTTTTGGGCGCCCACCCTGCTGTGGCTGCAGGGGGCAGCCCTGTGACAGGCGGCCTGGGGGCAGGGCTGGGCGGGAGCAGGAAGGAGAGGGTTCCCCACATTCCTTGGCACGCGGCAGACCTTTGCTTGGTCCTCTGGTTGGAAACAGGGTTTCTCCTGGGGAATTTGTTGCCCACGCTTGCCCACAGGCCCGCTGCTCAGCCAGCCACCAGACGGTGCAGGCAGAGTGGGCGGAAGACGGCCCCCCAGGAGTGGGTCTTCACTGAGCCGCACTCCGTCCTGGTCTGCCTGCCGAGTCCACAGGCACCCTCGTGTGTTCTGTGCCAAGTTTGAGTTGTCATCAGGGGAGAGAGGCCGTGGCAGCCCCGTCTTGGCGCCACCACAGCCCTGCTGGACATTTCTAGTGCCCATCCTCCCTCCATCTGAGCTGAGCCATAGCTGTGAGGCCAGTGGCACGCGTCCTCGAGTCAGGAGCACCCCAACGGGGTCCTCCACGTGCCCCGCTGCCGCCACCTCGCCTGCCTCTCTCTGGTGCCTTTGGTCTCAAACGTGCAGGATGCTCCTCCCTCCTCACCTCTGCTCCTGGTGCGCTGGCTCTCTTCTCACCGCAGGTGCAGTGAGACCCGGCCAGACCGTGGGGATGTCTGCTCCCACGTGGGCCGCGCACTCACTGCTTCGCACTCTCACTTCCCTCTGAGACCACCTTTCTGCTAGCGGCAGCCGCGCTCAGCACTCTCTTACTGGGAAGCATCTCGTCTCCTCCCCCGCGCGTATTTTTTCTGGGTGTACAATTCCGGGTGGACTTCATTTTCTTGCAGCCCGTTGAGGACATGCCTCCACTGTTTCCGAGGCCGGTGCTCAGGTGCGTTCCTGCTCCTGGATGCAAAGTGCTCTTTTCCTCTGTCCACCTTGAAGATTCTCTTCTCTTTGGTTTTTAGCAGTTTGTGATGTGCCCCCTTTTTTCTTTTTTTTAAATGCATGTTTGGAGGTTTGTTTTTGTTTTTGTTTTTTTGTTTTTTTTAAGATTTTATTTATTTGAGAGAGAGCACAAGCAGGAGGAGTGGCAGGCAGAGGGAGAAGCAGACTCCTCGTTGAGCAGGGAGCCTGCTGCGGAACTCGAACCCAGAACCCTGGGATCATGACCTGAGCCGAAGGCGGACGCATCACCGACGGAGCCGCCCAGGCGCCCAATTATGTGCCGCCTTTGTACCTGTTCTGATTGGGGTTTGAGAGCTGCTCAGATGCCAAGACTTGAAGTTGTCCATCAAACTGGGGAAACTTTGTTCACGATCTCAGTGTTTCTCTGCTCCTTGCACATCCTTCCACGCACCGGCGACATGAGGCTGCAGCGCTGAGGGTTCCCTGTGACCCCCGAGTCTGTGTGTCTGTCTTTCTCAGATTGGCTGACTTCTGTTCATCCGTTTGGAGGTCAGGCCCACAGTGAGTCTTCGTTTCGCGTATTCCAGGCCTGAGAAGTTCAGTCTCACCTGGTAGTTTCTCTCTGCTGAGGTTCCTCCTGCTCACGCAGCTGCTCCTACTTTCATTCTCGGCGGCTCCGGAGGACGCCGGCTGCAGTCTTCACGGCGCCTGTGTCCCCACCCCGTCTCAGGCGCACTCCCTAGCCACGTGTCCACTGAACTTTGCTGCTGCGATGGCGGGAGTCCAGGGTCTGCTCTCCCCCTGCCGCTGCTGATGGCGCGGTTATGCTTTGAAGGTCAGATCTGAGGCGTGTCCCAGGGTGTCCCAAGCTCTGCCGCTCCAGAACGCACCCTGGCACGTGCACCCCGTCCTCAGCCGTCGCCACTCGCACACAGCGCCCTCCCTCCACATCCCACTCTGACCTCCAGCCGCTGCGCTCTCCCTGGAGTCCAGCTCTGTGCTGCCGTGGACACTGTCCCTGGGAAGGGATCCGTGTCACCCATGGCCTCATGTTCCCATCTCTGGGGCTCGTGGTCTGACACCAGCCCTTCTCTGCTGCCCAGAGACACATGCCTGCTCTCTGTCTGCTGTGCTGGCCCAGGACCGGTTGCCATGGCAGCTGCGGTGGGACCCACGCTATCACCGTCCTTGCCTTGTGTTGATTGTTACAGCTGGCACGTGTTCTTGGCAGAATTCGACAAACACGAGGTAAAGACTGAAACTCTGGGAGAGCCGTAGCCGCCTCAGAGCAGGCGCGTCCCTGACCGTGTGTCGGGCTGCTCGGTGGGCTCGCTCGCGGGCACTCGTGGGGAGGGAACGGGGAAGCAGGGCTGTTCTGCCCCTCCTCCTCTGACACACTGGGTCCAGGGGTGGGGTACGGAGATAGAGGCAGTTCTGTTTGATGCCAGGTCTCACCTTTTAGAGATCACTTTGAAAGTGTATTTCCCATTAATTTTTGGCTTTAGACCTTTATCCGTATGAACCCACACCGCTTTGGGGCCTCACAGAGATGTCAGGCCTTAATGTCAGGCCTATTCAAAGAGGCAGAGAGACAGACCCGCCACAGGGCAAGGCCGTTGGGCCGTGGGGGCCATGGTTTGTGGACGCTGCACAAGGGGGGCGTCGAGGGGCGGCCCCTGGGGAGCAGGGCGGGGTTTCCTGCCACTCTGCTGCTGTGGCCGTGTGAGGGGCGATTGGAGTAGCCATGGCAGCTGGACACCCTTGGCTTCTGGCACGTGGCGGGCATGCAGCCGTGGCCGTGTGTGCCCCTCGGAGCTGCTCTGCGGGGGAGGCAGGCTTCACTTCTGGGCTCGGCCAGGGAGCCAGTGGGGGCTGTGCCAGTGGGGGTGGGGGAAGGCTGAATTCGCCGTGGAGGGGCCAGTGAGGGTCTGGGGCAGGGTGGGGGGTGGGGGACCGTGCTGGCAGCGCAGTGTGGGTGGGCCCAGATTCACCGTCTGGAACATTCAGTGGAAGGGTGGGTGGGAGGAGGACACCAGGGAGAGGGAGCTGGGAGGGTGCCCAGGGGCCAGCTGCTGATGCGGGAGGAGAGGCCGCCCCACGTTTCCGTGTCCGGGCTCACCAAGCAGGGCTGCGGGCTGGACAGCGGGCGTGCTGCCTTGTGCGTGTTCATGTCTAAGTGCGGGGGCCGCCGCTCCACACGCTGGACCAGAGACGCACCGGGCTTCCTCCAGCTGGCCAGCCGGCCGCCCCCGGGCCCGCCGCCCCTGTGTCCAGGCTGGCGTCCAGTCCACCAGATAGGGCCCGCTTGGCACGCGTGCTCGGCGCTTGTGGACCGCCTTCACGTGTTTTCATGTACCCTCGAGAGAATGATTAAAAAGCCATTAACCTAAATTTAGCTTGATTGTCCTAATAAACGAGCCACGTGAATCATGTGCCGTGCGCCAGCCCGCGCACAGAGTTCCAGGTGAGCGCCGCCACAGGAGAGACGGCTATGCCCGCCGGGGGAGGGGACCCTGCCGCCTGTCAGCAGGAAGCCTGCGGCTGTCCTGTCAAACCACAGGTGGATGGGGTCACCCGGCATGCCGTCACGCGGGCGGGGAGCAGAGCCCAGCGGGTTTGCCGGGGCCCAGGAGAGCCTGCACTCCCGGGAGGGGGATTCTCTGGGGCAAGACGTGGGGGGTTCTCGGGGTCTGGCCTTGGTAGCCACTCATGCTGCTGTCCGTGTCTCCAAACCACATGTGACTTTGTGGGGCCCTGCTTCATTAGCCAGGGTGGGCCTGGTGCCACGCGGAGGCACCCCCAAGCCTCAGGGCTCTTCATGCCAGTGCGGGTGGTGTGCGGGGGGTTCCGCCCCACAGGGCCGCAGGGACCGCTGGGGGAGCCCCCTCCCCTCAGTGTGGCCCTCCAGCGAGACAGCAGAGGGCTCAGAGCGAGTGCACAAGGGAGGCCACTGCCGCGGCCACGCATGGAAATCACGAAAGCCAGGCTAACTAAGTAAAACTTTCCACCTCCTTCTTGCGCCCGACAGCAATGTATGAAAACACTCGGAGTTCAGCGGTTGCTGTGCCGTCTGGGTGTTCCGTGTAGAGCTGGCGATGCTGGGTGCGTAATAAAATACAGACGGACGTTATTTACAGGTCGTGATATATTTATCCCATACAATTTCTATTCCTTACACTTATTTCAACAAAATCGTTAATTCTTTTATTCAAGATTTTCATTAAATTCATATCAACAGTGTTGGCCTAAAATATCTTTAAAAACTATAATTGTATTCAAAGTATACAAAATGTGAATGCATTTCCATAAAATATGTAAATTAAAAATAAATATAAAAATAAAGTATTTTTTGGTGTTTTCAGGATATTTTCTGCTAAGGTATTTAAACGTATATATTGAAATTAAAAGTGCAAATTATAATGAATCTAAAATGTAAATAAAAGTTATTAAAATAAAGCTTTTGCAAATGCAGTTAAATTTTATTAGGGTACTTTAAAGAGACCGTCTGAGACTGAGATGTGCGGGGGTCTGAATAGTCCCGTGTGAGGATGTCACTGGCTGCTGTGCGAGCTGGTCTGGACCCACATCTGCAGGACTTTTCAGGGTGTGAGATGCCCCCCTGGACGACCGGAGGTCCACGGCAGGTCTGCACCAGCCCCTGAAGACCTGCGAGACCCCCAGCTAGAGCTCGGGGCAGAGCCCAGACACCCGGCCCTGCACTGCCTCCTCACCTGCGCACGTCCCTCCACCAGGGGGCTCGGCTGTGGGCCTATGGCCCCGGGACCTGGATGGTGGTTGTTGGAGAATGCCGTGGAGGGCTGCACTGGGCAGGAGCAGATCCCGGCGATGGATCCCCGAGATGGATCCTGCTCCCTGCTCTCCAGTAAGCATGTTGTCTGCGTTCGTGACCTGCAGTCTGACGCCTGGGCCTGGGGCATGAGACCTCACGCCTGCCCTCTGGGATGGGGGTCCCTTCGCTCACAGCCTGTGGCCAGAAGCAGTCGCCCTGGGGCCCGGCACTAGGGAGGTGGTCTCTCTGGGCCTGCAAGGATTGGGGAACAGTGGTGCCCACACCTGTTCCCAACACGAGTCTTAGACCACGGCTCGCCTCCTGGCCCTCCCTCACCTGGCTCCACCCCTGCTCAAGAGCTGTGGGCACATCTGGGAATCGGGGTGTCTTCCAGGTGGGAATACAGCAGCCAAGATTCTGCTCAGCTGTATTTTTTTTTAAACTCCGTTAGTTTCCTTTTAAATTTTGCAGATGCATGTAACAAATACAGCTGTTTGGACCACCCTCAGGTCCCCTTCTGCCGTGCAGTTCAGGCAGACTGGCTCTCCGGAGAGGTGTGGGGCGGGTCCTGGTGGCTGGGCCCAGAGTGCCCTGTATCCCCGGGGCCACCCCGGGGCGGGGCAGGGCCTCAGCTGGGGGCCATCAGGAATCAACAGTGATCTCCTACCTGTTTCCAAACACAGCAAGCCTGGGGGCTCAGGGTGTGTGGGGTGGTTCTGTGTGAGATCTGGGCTGGCCGCTGCAGTCTCTGCCCCGTTGTCTCTGCTGGTTTTCCTTTGGGACCCCTCCCCACGTGCAGTGTTTGCCTTTGCTCCTCCCTGGAGTGGGGACCACCACCCGCCCCATTCCTGCTCAGCCGGCCCGTCGTGCCCGCGTTGGCTCGTTTGGGTTTGGATCGGTCTGGTCCCGACCACCGGAGGACGTGGCTGCACGCCAGGCATGCTCACTGCTCCCCCAGCGTGGGTTCAGCCGCTGCGCTCTGTCCCAGGCTCCCCTGCGGGTGGGGCCGTGATCGCCCAGAGGGGGTGGCCCTTGGGGCGGCCCAGATTCAAGGGCATAGGATCCAAGAGATGCCATCGTGGGGACTCTGCGACCTGCCTTCTGTCTCGTGAGCCCTCGGGGGCAGGCAGGGGTTCTCCCTTCTGGGTTCTTCCTCCTCCCGCGCTGGCCTTGGACACCGCGCAGAGGGTGCATCGGTCCTGCAGCATCACTGCTCTGCTGGGCGTCAGGCTTGGTCAGCCTCTCCCAGCCCCCGCCAGCGTGGCTCCTGTGGCGCTGTCCTCGGGGACCCCTCTCCTTCCTGGTGTCCCGCTGCTCCTTCTGTCCCCCTGCTGGGAGCCCCTCCTCCAGCTGCCCCTCTCGTGTGGGCTTCCGTGGGCTTCTGCCTTGGTGCCCCTCTCGCGCCGCCTCTCTCCCCAAACCTGTGAGGTGGGAGCATCTCCCACGGCCCCTCGGAGCCTGCTGCCTCTCCCACACGCCCCACGCACTCCGACCACCCCACCCGCTCCCCACTTTGCTCTGTCATCTGGACCATGGCCATAGCCTCGATTAAAAGAAGTGAGAAGACCACATCTTCTTTATCCATGGTGGGGGGTGGGCTAGGCCGGTGATGGGTATCGAGGAGGGCACGTGTTTCAAGGAGCACTGGGTGTTATACGCAAATAACGAATCCTGGAACACGACACCAAGAACTAATCATGTGCTGTATGGTGACTAACATAACATAATAATAAAAAAATTTTTTAAGTGAGAAGAGTTTTAAAATTCTTAATGCAGAGTCAGTTTCTGATTGTTTTGGAAAATCTTGAAAACCAAGGACAGGTGAAGGTTAGTGACACGAGGGGCCGCAGTGGATGCCCGACCGCAGTCACCTCAGATCGGCGCCTCCTGGCATGTTCCCCCTGCTCTGCGCGCACACGCCTCGCGTCCAGACGCGCGCCCTGTGCCTCTCCCCGGAGCCCTGTCCGCAGCACGCGGGGGCTTTCCCCAGCTGGCGGGGCCCGGACCGGCCTCCCCCTGCCCTTGGGGCGCTCTCTGTGCGCGTCATGGAGCGCCCCCCGCCCCAGAGCCACCGCCGGCCGCTCCTTCAGCCTTCTGTGTGGGATTTGGGCCTGTGCTCCCACAAAACCATGGCACGCGATGCCTTCGTACGCGTTCTGGATTACTCCTACGGCAGCGAGTGGACAGCTACTGGAGGCGGCGGGGATCCCGCGCAGGCCAGGGCCCCTCACAGGCCACGTCCACAATCCTCGTGGGACGTGCTGGTCTGCCGAGCGTGCGGTGGGCTCTGGAGGCCCCGCAAAGAAGCATCTGGGGTACGTGGGCCTTGCCGGCCCCCAGGACCTCCTTGCTCCTCCAGTGTGCCTGGGTTCTCCAGCCGTTGGTCTTCCAGAACTTTCCTACACTCCTGGCTCTAGTAGGAGTGCCTACCTTCTTCTCCATCACTCCAGTCCTGCTCATTTAAATGTAAATTTTAAAAATTAAAAAAGTAATTTGAATTTTGGGGCACCCGATGGCTCTGTGGGTGGACTGTCTGACTCTTGGTTTCAGCTAAGTTCGTGATCCCGGGGTTGTGGGATCGAGCCCCATGTCGGGCTCCATGCTCAGTGGGGAGTTTGCTTGAGATTCTCCCCCTCTGATCCTCCCCACAGCTCGTGCGTGCTCTCTCAGATGAGTAAACGAATCTTTAAAAAAATAATTTGAATTTTGATTAAGGAATCTCAAGGAAATGACAAAGAAGATCAAAATGGTATGTTTGTTTAACTGCAAAATAGTGAAAAACACCCTCCCACATTCCTTACCCTCCTCAGGGGCTGCCCGTTCTTCAAGACCCAGCGCACCCCAGGGCCTTTGCTGTTCCCCTGCTAGCCTGTCTGCTCCGCACTCCCTCACCTCCTGGGGCCTTTGCT
>NW_024426552.1:1771008-1789749 GCF_017311325.1 Ursus maritimus
CAGAGGGGGTGGCCCTTGGGGCGGCCCAGATTCAAGGGCATAGGATCCAAGAGATGCCATCGTGGGGACTCTGCGACCTGCCTTCTGTCTCGTGAGCCCTCGGGGGCAGGCAGGGGTTCTCCCTTCTGGGTTCTTCCTCCTCCCGCGCTGGCCTTGGACACCGCGCAGAGGGTGCATCGGTCCTGCAGCATCACTGCTCTGCTGGGCGTCAGGCTTGGTCAGCCTCTCCCAGCCCCCGCCAGCGTGGCTCCTGTGGCGCTGTCCTCGGGGACCCCTCTCCTTCCTGGTGTCCCGCTGCTCCTTCTGTCCCCCTGCTGGGAGCCCCTCCTCCAGCTGCCCCTCTCGTGTGGGCTTCCGTGGGCTTCTGCCTTGGTGCCCCTCTCGCGCCGCCTCTCTCCCCAAACCTGTGAGGTGGGAGCATCTCCCACGGCCCCTCGGAGCCTGCTGCCTCTCCCACACGCCCCACGCACTCCGACCACCCCACCCGCTCCCCACTTTGCTCTGTCATCTGGACCATGGCCATAGCCTCGATTAAAAGAAGTGAGAAGACCACATCTTCTTTATCCATGGTGGGGGGTGGGCTAGGCCGGTGATGGGTATCGAGGAGGGCACGTGTTTCAAGGAGCACTGGGTGTTATACGCAAATAACGAATCCTGGAACACGACACCAAGAACTAATCATGTGCTGTATGGTGACTAACATAACATAATAATAAAAAAATTTTTTAAGTGAGAAGAGTTTTAAAATTCTTAATGCAGAGTCAGTTTCTGATTGTTTTGGAAAATCTTGAAAACCAAGGACAGGTGAAGGTTAGTGACACGAGGGGCCGCAGTGGATGCCCGACCGCAGTCACCTCAGATCGGCGCCTCCTGGCATGTTCCCCCTGCTCTGCGCGCACACGCCTCGCGTCCAGACGCGCGCCCTGTGCCTCTCCCCGGAGCCCTGTCCGCAGCACGCGGGGGCTTTCCCCAGCTGGCGGGGCCCGGACCGGCCTCCCCCTGCCCTTGGGGCGCTCTCTGTGCGCGTCATGGAGCGCCCCCCGCCCCAGAGCCACCGCCGGCCGCTCCTTCAGCCTTCTGTGTGGGATTTGGGCCTGTGCTCCCACAAAACCATGGCACGCGATGCCTTCGTACGCGTTCTGGATTACTCCTACGGCAGCGAGTGGACAGCTACTGGAGGCGGCGGGGATCCCGCGCAGGCCAGGGCCCCTCACAGGCCACGTCCACAATCCTCGTGGGACGTGCTGGTCTGCCGAGCGTGCGGTGGGCTCTGGAGGCCCCGCAAAGAAGCATCTGGGGTACGTGGGCCTTGCCGGCCCCCAGGACCTCCTTGCTCCTCCAGTGTGCCTGGGTTCTCCAGCCGTTGGTCTTCCAGAACTTTCCTACACTCCTGGCTCTAGTAGGAGTGCCTACCTTCTTCTCCATCACTCCAGTCCTGCTCATTTAAATGTAAATTTTAAAAATTAAAAAAGTAATTTGAATTTTGGGGCACCCGATGGCTCTGTGGGTGGACTGTCTGACTCTTGGTTTCAGCTAAGTTCGTGATCCCGGGGTTGTGGGATCGAGCCCCATGTCGGGCTCCATGCTCAGTGGGGAGTTTGCTTGAGATTCTCCCCCTCTGATCCTCCCCACAGCTCGTGCGTGCTCTCTCAGATGAGTAAACGAATCTTTAAAAAAATAATTTGAATTTTGATTAAGGAATCTCAAGGAAATGACAAAGAAGATCAAAATGGTATGTTTGTTTAACTGCAAAATAGTGAAAAACACCCTCCCACATTCCTTACCCTCCTCAGGGGCTGCCCGTTCTTCAAGACCCAGCGCACCCCAGGGCCTTTGCTGTTCCCCTGCTAGCCTGTCTGCTCCGCACTCCCTCACCTCCTGGGGCCTTTGCTGTTCCCCTGCTAGCCTGTCTGCTCCGCACTCCCTCACCTCCTGGGGCCTTTGCTCAAGTGTCGGTGCTGTCTCTCCGACCTCACCGCTTCTAAATCAGACCTTCCCCAGCACCCCCACCCCCATGTGTCTTGTTTCTTGTCTGACTCAGCTGCACGAACAGAGGGCACGTGTCGTGGCTCGGCCTGCTGTGCGGAATGCACAGACGGTGCGCACGGCTGGGCTCTGGGAGGCCTCTCCCTGCCTTGCAGACAGCCTCACGTGGCAGAGAGAGAACCAGCCCTGGTGTCTCTTCCGCTCCTAGAAGGACCCCAGTCCCACCTTCACGAGCTCTTGTGCAGAGTTCCCACCTCCAAACGCCACCGTGCTGGGGTTAGGACGTTGGGGCGTGATTTGGGGGGACACAAGCATTCAGGCCAGAGGGCACCTAACCCAGCCTCGAGACAGGTGCCTGGCTCAGACGCGCTGCTCTGCGCGTGTCGATGGCGTGAGTGGTGCCCTCATGTGGCAGCGTACCGGGGCCCCCGTTTCCCGCCCTGTTGCTGCACAGGGGGGAAGGCCTGTCCAGGCAGCCTGCAGCGGGCAGGCCGGAGCTCAGTCCTGGAAAGGCCGGCCTGCTGCCTGTGCCAGGCTTTCCGCGGCTCCTTCGAGGGAAATCTGCCCTTTCCTGGACAGGTCTCATGTGCTGGCCTGTCCTTGGGTTGCCGTAGTTCCGCGCTGAGACGTCCAGCTGTGCATTTTTGGGGCTCGTGGACTGATGCGTTCAGTCAGTCCCGGAAAACTCTCAGCAGCTGCGTCTCCACGCGCTGCTTTCTCCTGCTCTCCCTCTCCTCCTGGATGCTACAGAAAGCGCTGGGCTTTCCGCTGTGCCCTCTGCGCCTCCCTCTGCCCGCCGCCTTCCATCCCTTCTCTGTCCTCACGTCTTTCTGGACCTGTATTCTGTCCTGATCTGTTGGCTAATTTACTGTTTCCCTTTTCAGTTATGATTGAAACTTGCTGTTAAACCCATCCGTCAGGGCCTTGCTTCGGTAACCGAGTAACTGAGGGGGCAGAGTAGCAGCTCTGAAGATGTGTGAGCCCCAGCCGGACGCTTGTGAACATGCCGTCAACGGAAGGCACTCGACAGGTGCAATTCGGTTACCTGTCTCCAGCTGGGAGGTGACCCTGGATTATCCATGTGGGTCCGATGGCATCACGGGGTCCTGCTAGGAGGAGGCGGAGGGTCCGAGTCAGAGAAGGAGCCGTGATGATGGGCTATGGGCCTGCAGGTCACGGGACGCGTCGCCTCCAGAAGCCGGCGTGGGCAGGGAGCCGATTTCCCCTGGAGCCGCCTTGGCTTTAGCCCCGTGAGAGGCCCGGGCATCTCCTGCGGAGCTGCGAGGATGCGCTGAGCTGCGTGAGCCCTGGGGCAGCTTGTAAGTGCTTCTGTAGGAAACTAAGAGCGTCCCGTGTTTTCAGGTTGTGTGGTTCCTACGTGGGTGTTTCAAACACACACATTTCACTTTTGCTGGTGTCTAGTTTCTGGCAAGACCTTCGAGCTCGTCCAGACTTTCACACATCTTGGCTGTTCCCACAGTGGAGTCTCTGAGGATCTGTGTCTACTTTTTGTTGATTTGGCCAGTTTTTGTTCATGCAGCTGTGTCCTGTGTGCCTGCTGCCTTTGCGGGTCGGGCACTGTGCTGGAAAGCGTGTTTGTCACAACAGTCTGAGGCCTGTGACGTTGCCGTCCAGACAGTAGTGTGAGTCCCTCTGCTGGGCGCCTGCAGACAGCCGCCCTGGGGTGCAGAATTCCGGCTAAGGGCAGACTGCAGGGGTGCTCTCCGGGGGGCTCCTGTGCGGGGCAGGCCTGCCTCCAGTGCTCCGAGCCGGGGGGCGCTCCCAGCCACCTCCCCCGGGCCGGCGACCGCCCCTGGAGCAGACCAGCTCCCAGTGCTGCCCGGTCTCGGCCCCGTAATGCCTGTGCTTGTTGCCTCCTTGGTGACATCAGTGAGGCTTTAACCCTGTTTCCCTCGTTCTGGGCCGTCTTCTGCGTGAGGAGAACAGGCCACCTGCCTGCCGCGCAGAGACGTCTCGTCCCCGGTGCGCCGCTCCCAGTGCAGAGTTCATGCCCGGGCAGCCACGGGCTCCTGTCCTGCCCTGAGGATGCCCCGAGAAGCTGGCCCGCTGGTGGTGGGCAGCCTGTTGGAAGAGCCGGGTGACCAGAGTAGGGCACTGACTGAGGCTAAGCCCACGCCCTCCTTCTGAGCTCAGACCATGCCGTTGCATCAAGGGCTTCGCAGAGCGGCCGAGGGGCTGGTTAGGAACTTGGCTGGGGAACCAGGTGGACCTGGGCTTGGTCTGGATCCCCCATGAAGAATGTGTGTGTGATCAACAGAACTCATTACTGTCGTCGTGGTGCACAGAGCGGGACCGTCCCGAGTCCTCGAGGGCCCGGTGCTGTGACAGTAGGAGACACTCCTGCGGTGTCTTCCAAGTGCAGCCCCCCCACCCTGATGACCAGCACTGGGAGCAGCCCGCCGGCCGCGGATGCTGGGACAGGCCCGGGCCTCCAAGCAGCACCGAGGTGACGTGTGAGCCCCCAGGGCTCCTCTTTCATCCTGCTGGGGAGACGCGAGTCCAGACGAGTCGTGAGCCGCCTCATTAGCGATGGCACACGGCGACGTCGCTCCCAGTGCTTTACCCTCGAAACCAGAGTCACACTCGGAACGCGTCCAGCTTCCTCCCCTTCAGCCACCTGGAGATGCAATCACTCACTCCGTCTGGCTAGATCCTATCTTCCCGCTCGGAGCTCTGGCCTGCCCCCAGCTTTCACTCCCTGCGGCGGGGGGTGGGTGACTCACACAGCCACAGAACGAGTGAGCTAGACGGCCACACACACACGCGTGCACGCACGCACACATGCACACAACCCATGCACGTACACACACGCACACATGCACACACGCGCGTACACACACAGCCATGCATGCACACACGTGTGTGCGGACACTCACGCATGCTCACACTTACACGCACACACACCCCACGTGGGCGTGGCACACGGCCCCCATGCACACACACAGGCGCATGATCATGCACTTCATGTGTGCACACGTGTGCGTGCACACAGACGCACAGAGCTGTGAGTGGCAGCTTCCCCAGGTGCGGCTGGGCAGGGACAGTCCAGCATGTTGAGCCGCTGCTGCTTTGCAGGCAGTGGGGCCATGGGAGGTGTTTGGAGTGGTGAGCTGGTGGGGCTGGAGGCGCAGGCGGGGGTCCGCTGGAAGCCGCGGTAGGGGCGGCCGGGCTTCGGGAGCACGGTGAGGGTGTGGTGGTGGATGCGTGGGAGACATCCTCCAACAGAAGCGACAGGATTTGCCAGCTGGTCAGAGGAGCATAGGAGAGGGGATGGGCTTGCGGGTGAAGCCGCAGGGCGGGCAGGGGGTCAGGGGGATGGCGGGCTGGGGGCGGGCTGGGGGCAGTGTGACGTGTGAGGTGCCGCAGGACACGCCTGTCTGTTTGGGCCCCGCGCCCCTCCTCCCCTGCTTTGCAGTCTCCCTGTGGGGATGGCCTGTGTCCACCGCGTGCGGTCGGGCGGGATGTGGGAGTGGGTAGCCCATGCCTCAGCCGCGAGAGCTGCACCTCCTGGGGTGTGAGCCCTGAGCCAGGGTCCCGGGGACAGACCGCCCTGGAGCACATTCCCCTCTCGGGATGGAGTCCCGGCAGCTCTGTGACCCGGAGCCTTCCGCCCACCTCAGCCTGGCAGGGAAGCCTTGTCCCTTCCGGCCGGGGAGCCTGCTGTGGGCGCCTCTGGAGCGCTTACACCAAGAGGTCGGAAACACAGGCGTCCGGAGTTCAAAGGACGATGGCCGCGAAGAGGCACAGGTCCTGTTGAGCGGAACTGCCCGGAACGTGTTACGAGTCGCTGCTGGAGGGGCCTGGGCTTTTACTGGATGTTCTTCCCTAGTGCTCACTGTCGTTGGCCCTGAGATGTTCTGGTGGGTTCCGTGGGAACGCTGCCTGCCGGGCTCTGCTCCCGTGGGGACGTTCTCTGCCCCGTGCGTCCATCCCCGTCCCCAAGGCTGACACGGGCTGGGCAGAACGGCGCCAACCCGGACAGGTGCACTCCAGGGAGCCACGGCTAGGTCATCGCTTTCCTCGTGGCCGTCACTCTCAGTGCCCTCGCCCCAGCTGCGCTCTGTGAACGCGGCCTGACTGGTACGTAAGCCTCCCTTACACGACTCCTCCAGCCACAGTGGAGCGAGGAGCTCATGCTGCTTCAGGGAGAAGCCGCTCTGGTATCGGGACGAGAGGCCAGCAGGGCTGTGTTGCCTACAGTCACGGTGTCTGGGCGCACGCGCATCCCTCGGACGGACCACGCGGAGCGTGGAGAGAACCTGCTCAGTCACAGCTACAGTCACGGTCAGAGACATCCGTGGGACACCATGGGCCACGTGGTTTGCCCCTTGGAGCCACATAGGCTCTTGGTGAGGCCTTAGGGAAGCGTCACTCCTGGCCCCTCAGGTGCTCAGGACCAGCGAGAGCCGGGGCTCCTGCCCCAGACTGGGGTCCTTCGGGGGGAGCTTTGGGGGAGCCCCAGATCCAAAGCAGATGGGCTGTGCAGCTCAGGCATCAGCCACTTCAGTGGGGCAGGGACACGCGTGACCCGTCCACGATCCACACGTTCCACACGATCGTGTTCTGCTCAGCCTGGTGGTACAGGGGGAGCGAGCTGTCAGACCACGGCTTGAGATTTTGGAAAGATTTGACAAAATGCTTCGAACCTCTCGGACAGGGGCAGCCTGGGCCACTGCTAGACACCGGCTCCCGAGACCCAGCCACCAAGCCTAAGGATTGTTTTACTCGAGGGTCCGGCGCCTCTGGGTGCTGGGAAGGCTGCTGAAGCACAGACATTGCGGAGTGCAGCCCTCAGCACAGCGGGTGGTGGGATCGGGTGGCAGTGTTTCACTGGGGGGCACCTGGGGGGGCGGTGGCGTGCATGTCCTGGCCAGGTGGGACTTCCTGGGACCAGCCTGGGAGACGTCGGGTTGACTGGGTCAGCAGTGAGTGTCCTGTGTCTGGAGACCCCTGGCCTGGCGGACGTGGGAACCTGAGCCCCGCCTTTCCTGTTCCTGGCCTTCTTTGTTCAGCAGTGGCGGGCAGGGCTCTGGGACGGAGCCACAGGCTGATGGGTCCCAGGGGGTGAGGGCACCTGTGATGCTGCTGTTCTGGAAAGAATCCTCCTCGGCCCAGAGCCAGGAGCACAAGCATGCCCCCTCACCTCAGAGTAACCTCAGCGGCTTGGGGTGGCGACTGTGGCACCCCAGCACCCCGCAGCGGGAGGCCCAGGGAGGGTGGGCTGCTGACCGTGGATGGCCATTCTCTGGTCAGTGGCCTTTGAATGGCTGTGCTGACTGGGGGCTCACGATGTCACCTGTGAGGGTGTGGGCGGGCCGTGCGGTGGAGTCATGCTGTGGCGCCCGCCAGATGGTTTTTGAGATAAAATTTACATACGATCTACCACTTCAACGTGAACAGCTCCTTGGCATTCAGTACCTTCACACTGCTGTGCAGCCGTGGTCTGTTAGTTCCGGAACATTTCCATCACCAAGGGCAAGCCCTGAGCCCGCCAGCGGTCACCACGTCCCCTCCCCCAGCCCCCACCAATCCGCTCGCTCTCACCATGGCTTCACCTGTTCTGGATGTTCCACGGAAACGCAGTCCCATGCTCTCTGCTCTTAGGGGTCTGACTTCTCGCGCTGGCATGGCTTCCAGGCACGTCCTCGCACTGAGCACGGGTTTACAAACAATGAACTGCTGCGGGGGCAGGGATGTGAGCTTAGTGTGGCCTCCGGGCAGGGGCTGGGCGTGGGGAAATGGTTCCTGATCTTTCACGGTGTCCGGCTCCCTGACCTCTTCTGGAGCGCGGTGACGTCCTGTCAACAGCTCTGTGTGCTTGCAGCTCTGGGGGACTCAGGCTTTCTGTTGAAGTTGTCCCCTAGCCCCCCGGCTCCTGAGACCCTCCTCACCCATGGTCTCCCCTTCCCAGCTCCTCGCCCCTTCTCAGCACTGCTGAGAGGTTCCCTGAACCCACAGCTGTTCCCAGTCCTTCCCCAGCATCAGGGGGCGCCCCAGAGTCTGGATGGAGCCTGAGCCTTCACCTTGCCAGCGAGCTCCTAGGTGATGCCCCTGGTACGGGGAGAACCACCTGCACGGGGAAGGGGCCGTGGGCGCTGGGGCTCGGTCCGGCATGGCCTGGGCCCTGGCTGTCCAACGCGATTCCACCCGGTGGAGAGCAGGCTGGTCTAATGTGGGAGAAGGATGCTGAGACCCTAGACAAGCAGGAGGTGGGGGGCTGGTGTCCCGAAGACGTGCTCGTGCATTTTTACTCCAGAGGCTCTGGTCGGCCCTGTCAGACTTCTCTCCGCAAAAATAGGGTGTGTCCATTGCAGTTAAAGTTTGAACAATGCTGTAAGCATCAGGCTCTGAGTGCTCAGTGATTTCTTTTGGGGTTTTCTGGGTTTTCCTTAAATTAATATTAACACAAAAGTGCAAAAAGCTGCACAAACATTATTCAATTTTCAGTAAAATACGTAAGAACACAATAGCATTTTCCCCTGAGAAACGCATCTCTTGCTGAGACTGGGGTTTGGATTTTCCCATAGTTGGCGTGTCATTGGCTGATAGTGATATTACAGTCATACTGATAAAAGCGGCCATGGCCACGGGAGCGTTCTGACAATGGGCCACGCTCCTCGTTTGTACTGGAACTGACATCGCACTGCTGTTACTGTGATCTGAATCAGGTCAGTGCCTGGTAGGACCGAACAGGCAGGTCATGGTGGCAGAAGGCTGACAAGGAGAAGGGCTCGTGCCCAGTCGAAGGGGCCACGGGTTACAGCACACCCCTGGTTGTCTGCTGCCCTGCAGCATGTTACCCCAAACTCAGCAGTCTAAGACAGCCACCGTGTGTCTTCTTCTCTCCAAGGACCGGGGACCCTGGAGCAGCTGGGTGGTTGTGGCTCAGGGTGTCTCGAGGTTGCCGTCACAACGTCTCGACTGGGGCTGCAGGGTCCATGCCCACGAAGGCTCCCTGGCAGGCTGGCTGTCATGGTGCTGGCTGTCGGCTGGGTGGGCAGTGCTTCACCCCCTGGCCTCTCCAGCAGGAGAGCCTGGGCTGTCTTACTGGTAGCTGGACTCGGAGAGGGACAGACAGGGAGAGAGGTGATGGGAGGGAATTCTGATACGTGTCCTTGTCCTTGTGCTTCACTGGTCCATCAGAAGTACAATGTGAGCCCTCCAGCCTCCTCCTCCTGGAAGTTGTGCAAACATGCAGCAGATAGAAGACTGTGTGGAGACGTGGGGCAGAGTGGTATGGGTGTGGGGTGAGGGACAGGGAGGACACGAGAGGTGTTCTGCCAAGTGCCATTTGGATGCATGAATTTCCTAGTGCTGACACAGCTGGATGGACAGGTGGCCAGCGGGTGGGCGAGGGCCGGGGCACAGAGAGACCCCCATGGCCATCTTGGAGTTCTCCCAGCATTGTCCTCACTCACAGCACTGTCCCCGGAACCGTACGTCCTCCAGCAGGTGCTGGGGCAGAAAGGGTGGGAACTGCCCGCATGCTGCCAGCACCGCCTCCCGCTGTGGCTCCAGCACCCCTTTGTCGCAGCACACCTCCCCTTACAGCTCCAGGGATGCGTCTGTCCCCGAGGCTCCAGGGGACCTGAGGACCATCACTCCAAGGCTGCGTTTCTAGTCTGGGTGTGGGTGTCCCCGTTCCCTCTGCTGCTCTCTTGCCGAGGCCACTACTGCCACCACTGCGGGACTGTGTGTGGCCGTGGCCTGTCCAGCACCCTCATCTGTGCCCTGCTAGCGGCTGTGTGCTGGCCGGGACACCCACGCCAACCAGGGGTGTCAGGTCCAGCCTCCTGGCTCCAGGACAAGAGAAGGCTCGGCTGCAGGATGGGTCTTCCTCACTTCATGTGCGCTGGGTAGGAAGGTGGCACTGGCTGGGGGCTTCCAGGTGACAGGCCGGCCTTTGTGGAGGGGCACTGGGCAGCTGCCCTCAGCAGTCCCTACCCGAGTGCCAGCGACTCTGCCCACGTGGTGCTGTCAGGCTCTGGCTGGACTTTGAAGCTTAAAGTAGATCGTTTCCAGCAGGCGATGCGTGTGCATGGCTTGAGCTGCATGGAGTGACACTGAGTTCCTCCCCCTCTGTGCACATGCAGCAGCTGGCTGGCCGCGACGTCCACCGTCCCTATTCCTCTTGATGACCTGTCTGGGCTCTTGTGCTGCGGAAAACCTGCAGATGTGCCCCCGTCCTCTTCGTGGCTGTCGTGTGTCCCTCACATGAATGTCCCAGCCTTTCCCAGGGCCCTTCCTGACCGGCAGTCGCCTTGCGTCCCTCTGCTGCTCTCCGACACGCACTGCCCTCAGGGCCTTCTCATGTGTCTGTGCAGATGCGGAGTACACCTGTGCAGATGTCCTAAAGGGAGTTTGCGGGGTCAGAAGGGATTACTGTTCTGAACACCGAGAGACTAACCCCCTGAGCCTCGCTCCCACCACACGCGCCTCGCCCCACAGCGTGCCCACGGCAGCGCGGCTCCGCCCCGCCTGCCCCCCCCCCGTGGGTGGTGAGCTCGTAAGGCCTCTCCTGGACTTCGTGGGGGAACGGTGGCCGAGACGCCCCTGCATTTCTTCTCTGCCTAGAGCTTCTGTCCTCTCCTCTCCACCAGACACCCTTTCTCACCCTTCAAGGCCCGGCTCACGCACCTGCTCCTCCAGAAAGCCTCCCCAGTGCGCTGTGAGGTCTCCCCTCCACCTTTGTGCACAGACTCCGCTGTTCCAGTGCACCGTCCAGTGGGAGGGGCTGCCTCTGCTTCCCACGTGGGGGGACCTGTGGGGTGGGGGTCATTTCTCATAGTCTTCTAGAAACGTCTTCCTTTAGTGTTCAAAATGCTTTATCTGGAATATGACAGCTTTTAAACTTATTTCCCCCCCAATCACTCTTGACGCTGTGTTTTTGACCAAAGCCAGAAAAATACAGAGGCCATGTGGTGGCGGTGTGCAGGGGAGGGTCCCCTCTTGCTCGCCTCCCACACAACTGTAGCTCGGCCTGCTTGGCCTTCAAAGGGTCTCTGTGCTATGCGGCCTCTGCACTGGACGTCCCAAATCCACGTCTGCCCCCAAGTCTCAGGTCATGCGCCCCCTCGCCCCCCCGCTTGAAGCCTCCCTGGCCCCCTGTTACCCTGGGATAGGACCTCCACCCCTTCCCTGGCCCACAAGGATGAAGGCCTGCAGACTCCTGCCCTCCCCTTCCTCCCCCTCGTCCCCTCCCCTCCTCCTCTCGCCCCTCCCCTCTCCTTGCCCCTCCTCCTCCCACCCCTCCCCCTTTGCCCCTCCCCCTTTCACCCCTCTTCCGACTGTTTTCTGGAAACTCCAGCCTTGCTCCCCTTGTTTCACTGCCTGCCCCATCAAGTCACTTCTGTGGATGTCTTGCTCTAACGCAGTCCATCCACTCTGCTCCCCGTGCAGCCGGCCCCTCCCCTTCCCTCTGGGACACTGGTTTCCATCATCCGCAGGGCCCGGGCTGTGGCTCCACACCGGCACGGGTGGTGCAGCCCAGAAAAGGCGTGTGCGGTGGAGGCATGGGTTCCCGCAGGCCACCTAAGCACGTGGGCACACGCCTTCCCGTGGCTGCAGCGGCCCCGACCTCATCAGCTCCCCCCACCCCTGCTGCCCCGGGCCCTCGGAGATGCGGCCTCCTGCACCTTGTCCCCCGTGCTCACTCCTTTGCAGGCACCTTGGCGAGCAACGAGACGAGGGGTTTGCTTTCCACCAAGGGCTGGGGGCTCTGGGCTGGTGCTCGGCGGGCCGCCCTGCAGGGAGGGGCGCGTGTGCCCAGGGCCTCACTGTGGTTCCCGAGGACAGAGTTGGGGTGTGGGTAGGCCCAGGGACCTAGGGACGTGGCAACAGGGCATGACACACAGCCGCCGGGTGAGGCTTTCCTGGGGAGCCCTGGAGGCTCAGGGATGAAGCCCGCAGCTCGGACAAGGCCCTGCTCCCTCAGAGAAGCCCCTGGCGCTTTCTGCCTCGGCTGCCGGGGCTGGACTTTGTGACCTCTGAGGTCAGCCTGTAGAGGTACCCACAGTTCTTGTTGGTCACCTACCACGGGTTGAATGGTGTCCCCCAAAAAGATATGTTGGAGTCCCAACCCCCAGTTCCTGCACATGTGACCTTCTTTGGAGACTGGGTCATCGCAGACGTAATTAGTTCAGATGATTTCAGACTGGAGCGGGGTGAACCCTCATCCAAAGGCTGCATCCGTACGTGGAGGCCAAGCGGAGACGCCGACAGGGAGAAGCCATGTGACGATGGAGACACAGCGTGGGCTGATGGGGCACAAGCCAGGGGACCCTGGAGCGCCCGGAGCTGGACGAGGCAGGACAGATCCTCCCCCCAGGGCCTTCAGAACGGGCAGGGCCCAGCGAGGCCGTGATCTGGGACGTCCGGCCTCCACAATGTGGGAGGACAGACGTCCATTGTTCTAAGCTGCCCCGCACGTTCCTTTTCCAGCGGCCCCAGGAAGTGAACACACCTGTCATCTCAAGTCATCCGGGCCTACCTGGCCATCATGGGGAGAGAACTAGCACCTCGGTCCCCCATGGTGCCTGCCTGTGGGTTGTGCCCCCAGGACCCCGTCGGGGGGTGGAGACCCCGAGAATTCTGAGAGCACCTGACGCACCCAGTGGAGACACTGTGTTCCCCTCGCTGCGGACGAGTCCTGCTTCAGCTTTGGTGCCCTGGGGTGGCTGGCGGCAGGAGCAGCGGCATCTCAGGGGATGGCGTCCTCTGTGGATTCTGCCGTGCCGTCCATCTTGGGTCAGAGCCTGAAAACACAGTGTATTTTTCTTGCCTTTCAGTGTTAGGTTGCTGTCAGAAGGCAGAGCGTCTGTGGGGTACACATGCCCGGGGAGCACTGGGGGCTTCCAGGGGGGATGCTCGCTCCGTGCAGGCTTGTTGGAGGTCTTCAGGCAGCTGGAGAGGGGAGTGCCGGAGCCCCTGTCCGCCCCCAGAGCAGGCCTGGTCTCAGGAGCTCCGAGGCCGTCACGCGCTCTCCAGCCCAGACTGCACCCCCACAGATCGTGTAAGCGACACTGGCGGGCTCAGGGCTTCCGCATCCCACACAGAGTTCCTGGGCCCCCATTTTCATCCTGCCTTCTGGAACGTTAACTCTCCCTCACTGAGAAGACAGGAAAGACCACAGCTCTGGCCCCTCCAGGACCAAGGAGCCCTTGCCAGGTGCCCGGGGCCAGCACACAGGGGGCTGAGGCAGTGCGGCCTGCCCTGGGTTTGCACCTGCTCTGCGAGTGGCTCCGGGCGCCCCGCGGCCTGCTGCTCTGGAGGGGCTGCTCCTGCGGCAGCTCCCGGGCCTCTGCCTCTGGGATGGGGCCTTGAGACCGCAGGGCCCTGTCCCAGTGCTGCTAGGCTGCTGGGCCTGAGAGCCGGAGACGGAGGAACTTCCTGGCTTTGCTTAGAGCGAGAGGCTGGGAAAGGGTCGGCTCTGCAGGGCCACGGGGAGGAGAAGCCCGTCGCGCACCCAGGGGGAAGTTCCCCTCCTGGTACAGAACCCAAGTTCAGTGGCCTGTGGCTTGAAAGGGACTCAAGAGCTGAGTTTGGATTAGAAATGAATTTGAGCTTTGTTGAGGAGGCCGGCTCCCCGGGGAGAAGGCGGACTCTTGTCCACAGCTGACTCCGAGGTGTCTGCTGGGCCCACGCAGGGCGTGCAGCGGCTGCAGCGTCCTCGGTCACATGCAGACTGAGGGTGCGGGCTACAGAGTTGTCTCAGTGCTCGGGGACTGGGCTGGGGGTCCGGTTCTTTTCTGTGATGTGTGAGAGGACCCTGTTCCTTCTGCAAAGGGGGGCCAGGTCTGCAGATGCACAAAGGGAGGTCTGTAAGTCATTTGTGTGCCCTGAAAAACATCTTGCCAAAAGATTGCTGGACTAATTGAAAGCCAAGGTGGCTTCAAACAGGTTTGCTGACCTCTGTGGCCGGGATGTTCTGGTCCTCTCCTCGGGGCCCATGGTCTGCAAATCTCAGAGAGAGTAAATTAGTTCTGTTACAGGTCAAGGGCCTTAGGTCAGCAAGCAAGGAGTGTGTCAGCGTGAAGCAGGTTACCCCTTGCAGGGGGCTGGAGTGTGCTGCACCCCCACACTCCTCGGGAGAGGGGCACGGCGGCGTCGCACGTACCACGCAGTGGACGGTGGGCTCTGTGCTTCTGGAAGCTTACGCGGTCCGCTGTAGCCCCAGCTGGGAAGCCAGGGCAGAAGAGAAGGGTGTGTCTCCATGCGTGCTGGCTCATGTGTCATGTGTGTGTGTGCGTGTGTGCGCGTGTGCACATAGTTCCTGCCACTCTGTACCAAGACGCCAGGTGATTCTGTCGAGAGGTTATGGATAGTTTTCATTTCCTCCTTTTTCTCATCAGAATGTGATGAAGTTTCAACAATGAACCTATTTCTACGTGTATAATAAAAATAAAGTTATTTTTTTTAAAGATTTTATTTATTTATTCGACAGAGAGAGAGACAGCCAGTGAGAGAGGGAACACAAGCAGGGGGAGTGGGAGAGGAAGAAGCAGGCTCCCAGAGGAGGAGCCTGATGCGGGGCTTGATCCCATAACGCCGGGATCACGCCCTGAGCCGAAGGCAGACGCTTAACGCCTGCGCCACCCAGGCGCCCCAAAATAAAGTTATTTTTAAAAGCAAATATGTGTCTAAGTGATGTCACTTATTTGCTGGGGATAATGGACCAGGGCGTGGCAGACACGGCCCAAGCTCCCTGGCCCGTCAGACCTGTCAGCGGGGAGCAACTGAAACGCTCGGTGGTCTTTCTGTCCCCGTTCTTCTAACAGATCGTACAGACAAGACGTGTGTGCGTTGTGCTCAGAAGCCCGGAAGGGGGGCTGTGCACCCGCCGTCCCCTCAGATCTGCACGGGGAGAAACACAGCTCTGCCGAGCGGGGGGCCAACCCCACGCGGGGTCTACGGCGCTCACTCTCCCACACCCCTGCCCAAAGCACGCTCTGCGAGGACCGACATCCAGTGACCGTGTCGCTGGCTTGGTTCCCGACACCGCGAAGAGCATTCGCAGCGCTGTGTGCTTCACGTGTCTACTTTATTTTACATAATGACACCTTGTCTCTTCTAGGATGAGCTGTGTCCCCGAGTCGTCTGTTGGAGTCCTGACCCCCAGGACTGCAGAGGGACGGTCTTTGGAGTCCAGGTCTTGGAGGGGTGACAGGTTAAATGGGGTCACTGGTGGGTGGGTGGGCCTGGCCCCACAGAGCTGGCGTCCTCATAGAGGAGGAGGCAAGGACCCAGGCTCGGGGAGGAGAAGCGCTGTGTTCCTCGTGGGTCTGAGCCCCCTCGCCCCCACCGCGCTGCTCAGCCTGTGGCCCCAGGTCCTCCCCATCTCTCCCTCTTCCTTGGACCGGCTCCCACTCCTCCTCCCTTCCTCAGGCTCTTCCCCGCCTGCCCGAGGCTCTCCCCTCTGCCCCCTCTGGGCCGCACGCAATGGCTGTGACTGTGGGCTGTCCCCTGGGGGCTGGCTGCCCACATCTCCTCATCTCCCCTCGGGATCGGAGCTCACGCACTGCGGGGCTTGCCCACCGCCTCGCTCAGGGGCCCCTCTCCAGCCCCCCTGGCACCAGCCAGCTCAGTGTGCTCGCCCGCTGTCGCTGCAGCCCAGACCCTGCCCATGGCCGGCATCGAGCGGCCCGCTGTCCAGACCAACTGAGTGCGGGAAGGGCAGTCAGTTTGGGGTCCTCAGCAGCTCTGCGGGAAAGCACACAGCCAGGTCCCTGAGAGGCCACAGGGTCTCGTGAGGGGAGTGCCTGGGTCACCCTCCCTCCAAGTAGCAGTGAGGCCCCACCGCAAGGCCAGGCACGTGTGTCACACACTTGACAGCTCCTGGAGAACGGGGCTGAGGGCATGGCCTAGGGGCAGCAAGGAGCTTGCAGGTGCCAAGAGGGAGGAGCAGGAGGAGGGGGAAGGCGGCACAGGGGCTGGGGGGTGGGGACAGCGTGAGGGCCTGTCTCTCCAGGGACCCAGCACCTCTGGGGAGAGGGTGGAGCGGAAGCGTTCTCAGCGGCGTGAAGACACTCACAGGGTTTCTGGGCACCGATCGGTGAGAAGGGCTGCCCTGGGCAGGTGGGAAGGGATGGCACGGAGCCCCTGCTCCTCAGGCCTCCTCCCCTCCAGGCACCCAGGGCGCGCGCAGCCCCTGGTCCCACAAGGCCTGCGCTCGGGTGCTGGGGAGGGAGCGCACGCATGCCCAAAGCCTGGCATCCCCGAGTGGCAGGGACTCGGCGGAGGGAGGGCAGCCCGCGGGGTCTCCGGTGCAGGGCGCAGGGCGGAGGCCTGCGCCGCCCCAGCCCGGACTCCGGTGATTCACATCAAAGAGTGAGCACCTTTGTTCCTGCCGGCGTGCGTGCGCGCGGGGCCCTGCTGCTCCGAGGCCGGTGCGCTAATTACAGCTCTGCCTGCGCCCGCCCCGCGCGTCTTTGAAGTGGGTGCCGCCGCGCCGCCGGCTCGAACCCGCTAATTGCAGCTTCCCTCCGGGCCCGCTGCCGGTTGCTAAGTTTCCCTGGGTCTTTTCAGCAGGTTGTATGGGAAATTACAATGCAGCTCCCAGTAGAAGGTAAAACCTATGCTTTTATCGGGTTTAGATTAATGTGGGTTAATCTGTAAAGAATTTTAAGAACATGCTTTGCCTGGAGGTGGGAACCGGTGCCCTGGGCGAGCTGCAAATGACAGGCTTGGTGAAGGGGAGGGAGCAGGGTCTGTCAGGTGGCCCAGAGCAGAGGTGCCCAGCGCCCTCCGCCTGCCTCTGGAGCTCGCCCGAAGCAGACAGCCCTCGCCGCTTGGCCCCCTTGGCACCCACTTTCCTTGTATAACTAGTTAATAAAACTAACTTGAGGGGCACCCGGGTGGCTCAGTCGGTGAAGCATCTGCCTCAGCGCAGTTATGATCTCGGGGTTCTGGGATGGAGCCCCAAGTCCGGCTCCCTGCTCAGTGGGGAGTCTGCTTCTCCCTCCCTCTCTGTCCCTCCCCCTGCTTGCATGTGCTCTCTCTCTCAAATAAATAAATGAAATCTAAAAAAAAAAAAAAACCCAGCTAACTTGAGTGATGACGAAAATGTGGGTTTGATATTGGAAACAAGCCCAAAGTCACTTAGTGGGGGGAGGCAGGGAAACGTTTGGTTCCCCAGGAGGAAGCACAACGGTGGGGACTTCGGAGCCGGCTCCTCCAGCCGTCCAAGTGCTTCTAGAAGTAACCACCTGGCTCACGACAGAGGGTTTGGTGTTCCTAAAGTTACACTCAGCATGCCTGCCTCTCAGCGAGCTCCTGCTCTGGGACGGAGGCCCCCTTCAGCCCCGTTTGCTCTCCAAACACCCCCGTGAGGCCCACCGTAGCAAAGCTGGCGGAGCCCAGCGCCTTCCGAGGGGAACTCCCAGGGCCCTCCTTGAACCGCAAATACGACAGCCTTCTGAGCCCTTGGACAGGGCTCGTCTGGGTGGAGCCCAGGCTCAGGAGTGCTCAGAAGCTGTGGGATGTTATTACAGGGCGGAATCCTGTAGCAAATAGTAAATAAGTGCCTAAGGCGTGTCCCAGGATCCTGAAAGCAGATCCTACCACCTGAATCCACGGGAAGGGCCCACAGCGAGGCTCCTGAGAACAGTGGTTTCCACTTAAAGTTTAAGAGAAACTTCCCCCACAAAGTGACATTACCTGGAACCCTAGTTTATAAGAATAGCAAACGCAGAAGCCCTGTTTGCAGACAGGTCAGCGTCCAGAGCCTCACTTTCCCAGCTCCTTACTGCCCCTCCTCCTCCTCTTCTTCCTTCTCCCCTCTCAACTTCCTGCCCCCCCCCCAGGGTGTGCCTGGAAGGTGATTTAGGAAGCACTGCCCCTACTTGAGTGGTCCGACTCCTCCAGGGACACGGAGCCGTGTTTATACGGACTGAGGCTGGGAGAGTCTAAGGACTTGCGTCCCGGGGCTGGAGGCCATCCAGTCCACAGTCTGACATCCGCAGAGTGGGCTGCGGGTGGAGACCCAGGGGGAGCCGATGTTGCAGATCCAGTCTGAAGACAGACTTCGGGCAGAATTCCTTCCATGAAGGGCCCTTTCTCATAAGGACTTAAGCGGACGGGGCAAGGCCCACGCGTGTTGCGGCAGCGGACAGCCAGGCGCGCTCAGAGCGCCGTGGTTTAAGTGGTAGTCTCATGGAAGAACAGGCCTCCAGGGCAGCACCCACACGCTCTCGCCTTGTGGCCCAGCCAAGCTGACATGGAGTTAACCTCACACTGGCACATTTCAGAGCGGCGTTCAGTCCCCAAATGAAGGCACTTTCTCCTGGGGTGTTTCCGGCGGGCTCTGAGCAGGCAGGCCCGAGCCCCGGCTGACGGGCGCCCGTCCTGCGGTGTGGACGCGGCTGGGGTCCCGCGGGGCGGTTAGGTCAGTGGTCGAGAGGCATCTGGGGGCCGAGGCAGACGAGGGCTGGAGCTGGTGGGCGTTCATCGGCAGCCTCTCCCATGCGCTGCTATTTCAGGACTCGCTCAGAAGTCTCCTCTTGGGGCCACTTTCCCCAGCTCCCCAGAGGGAGGCGCTCCTGCAGGCCCTCCTGGTACTTCCCATGTAGGGGCAGGTGTGGCGGTGGCCAGCGTGTGAAAGCAGACACAGGTGGCATGGATGTCGGGCGCTGCAGGCGCAGGCCACGAGCTGCCCCGGGAGCCGTGGGCGGGCGCGGAAGGAGCCTGGACGCCTGGGCTTCTGTCCCTGCTGCCGGGGGGGGGGGGGGGGGGGGGGGG
>NW_024426552.1:1789759-1801211 GCF_017311325.1 Ursus maritimus
GGGGCAGCCGGACGGGTTTCTGGTACCTGTGCCTGTGTCCTCAGCAGCCTCTGTGGGCTCGAAGCAAAGGAACATCACTCAGGGCTTCAGAAGTCTTGTGTCAAGAATCCCGAAGGGCTGCAGTTTGGCTGCCCTGCCCGCTAACAGCTCACCTGCCCCAGTTCTGTGGGTTCTGACCTGAGACCCCCCAGGCCAGAGGCAGAGGACCCTTCATCCCTCACAGCAGGGGCGGTGGGCAGGGGCTGCGTTTCTGCCCCGATTTCCACGGGGGACACAGCACGTGCGGTGGCCTGCAGTGCAGGGAGGAGCCTGTGCTAAGGGAACCGGGTATTTTATCGAAGGCAGAGCACTCGTTTCTGGGGGCGCCATCACGAACTCAACAAGCCGCAGTTCATGCAGTTCATCGTGTCCTGGTCTGAGGCCTGAAGCCCCATCTCAGTGTGTTGCCAGAGCTGCTTCCCCTGGGGCCCCGTGGGGGACTCTGCCCTAGGCTCTCCCCCTGCTGTGTCTGCAGGCCTCTCCGGGGTCCCGTGGCCGGCTTCCCCGGGGTTCCCCAGCTTGTACACGCACCACCCAGTCTCTGCCCGCCTCTCCATCTGGAGTCCGTTCCGCCAGTGCGTGTGCACACGTTCAGATTTCCCCTTGCTACGAGGATCGTCCTCTTGGAACAGGGGCCTCTCCTGCTTCGGTGTGACTCATCTGAACGAACAACATCTGCAAGGAGCCGATCACCACATAAGGCCACGTCCTGGGTCTGGGGCTCAGGACTTCAACACGTGAGTTAGGGGGACATAGTTTGGTCCATAGCAGGCCGCGAGCACGACTGCCTCCTGCTCCCGAGAGACAGGACGTCTGACTTCCAGGGCCGTTCCCTATACACACATCCTTCGCAAGATCGCTCGGGACGAAGGGCCTGCGACACCCGAGGCTCAAAGGACAAGCCAGGCCGCTAGAGACCCAGGGAGACGTGTCCGCCGCCGAGCGTTCAGTGTTGCTGGCGAATCTGTGAACCCTGTCGACCCCGCAGAAACCGCTCTCGTTTAGCCACAGGCAGTGTCCTCGGAAGCACCAGGGGGCAGCCGCTAGCGTGATGAGGTTGTGTGCATTTATCGGAAGGCCGCGGTGTCCGGAGTGTGGGTGAACGAGAGAGATGGCACCAGGTCCCCCGTGTCGCGTGCTCGCGGTCCAGGACTGTGCTGAGAGCCTCACGCGTGCGCCCCCCATGAATGCCGCCGGCAGCCCGCTGAGACACAGGCGACGGATCCCCGTCTGGCCCCTGAGGAACCAGAGGTGCCGAGAGGGCCAGGTGCTCGGGTCCTGCGTGCAGGGTCTGCACAGCTAATACCCCGCGGAGTCGGGACTCCCAGCCTCCTACCGCACCCGCACCGTCTGTGCCCAGGCCAAGACGTGCGGCACAACGTGGCTTTGCCGAGCCGTGTGTTTACATACAGACTCCTGGAAAGATCTAGAAATGACTGTGAGTAAGGTACAGTTATAGACCCTTTTTCCTCTTTTTTGCTTGAGTATATTTTTATACACTGAGAATGTTGCACGAATACTGTTTTAGGGGTAAGGAGCTGTGCTCCGTGTGAAACTTCCCCTAAGGACGAGGAGGAGACTCTGGCGTGGGCCCCACCCCATAAGCATCTTTAACTCCAGGGCAGAACGGGGACCGACCACCCCGCCAGCTCTGCCGTTCCTCGTGCACAGCTGAAGGACGTGGAGAGGGCTCAGGCTTCCCCACAACCCACGTCTCCCAAGCCCGGCAGTCTCTCTGCCTGGCTGCTCCGGAGGCTGCCATGGGACTCCTGGTCAGTCACCGTCCCTGGCCGGCCAGCCCAGCCAGCGAGCTGCGCACCCCTCCATCCTCTCCGCTGACCCCTCTGCCTGTTTCCTGTGGCATCTGCGAGGCTCACGCTTTGTCCGCCCCATCTCTTGGCGCCAGGTTTTCTTCAGGGAAATCAATTTCTGCAACTTGAGCTTGTCATCCGGATGAGAAGAAGCACCAGCCCAGTGAGGCAGAGGGGCTTGTTTTGTCAACACATTCCACAAACTTCTAGAAAGGTAAGAGCTTGTGGAAGAGAGGAGCGTTAGATGCCAAGCAGGGAAAGTAGGCTGAGGGCATGTAGCGCTCGCAGACACGTATGTACCCAGCGGGATAGCGTCAGCTGTCTGACGTGGCAACGGCGGACTGTCAGGGCAGAGCGGAGAGCGCAGGAGCCCACGCCCCACGGCAGGACCGGCCGCCGTGTTGCTAATGTCGCTCAAACCACTGAATAGAGGGAAAAGGTACTCGTATACCTAAAAAATGTACAACAAAATGTTCAGGAAAAAATAAAATCTAAGGCCTTGGTGAAACACGGTGTTAGTAAGAGAACAAAGCGTGGGTATCCAAAAGGCCAGTGGATTACACGACTTGCACGGCAAACCTAAAGAGAAAAGTGAAGAATGCCACAACATGCAGCATTAGATGCAAGAAAAAATATAACTGCAGAGACGGAAGACATTGATTTTAAGAGAATGTTATGTTAACTCTTTGGCAATAAATTTGAGAATCTGGAGGAAGTGGGTGATTTCCCAGTAAGATATAGGTCATCAGGGGCGCCCGGCCGGCTCAATGGGTGGAGCGTGTGACTCTTGATCTCGGGGTGGTGGGTTCGAGCCCCACGTTGGGGGCAGGGTTTATACTCATCAATATTATCCTACGAAGGAACAGGAAAACATACTAAACAGACAAAAGAAATGGAAGTCTGTTTGGAACATTTGCCATCGCAAGAGTCCCATCTGGAGTTTAAATATGGTCACCGTATTAGCTAACCAACCTTGTTGGATTGATGACATTTTTCTCAGGTATGACGATGCTATTGTAGAAATGTTGGAACGTGTCCTTTTTTAAGGAAACACATGCAGAAATATCTAGAGTGCAGGTCACGTTAGCAATTTATGTCCAGATGGCTCAGCAGACAAAATGTTCACGCAGGCACGTGAGGACACGCGAGAGAAGCAGCAGGACACGTCGTCACCCGTGGGCGCGTCAAGGCAAGCAAATGTTTGGTCACGTTTTCTGAAGAATTGAAAAGTTTTTAAAAATGTTGCAAGAAGAAGGCTCAAACATTTTCACAAATGGCGCTCAGTTTGTCTGTGGAAAGCGAGTTCTTACACTAGTTAGAGTCTTCTGGAGCGTGGAAAAGCACGGAGAGCCCTTGAGTTGGTTTTATAAAGCAAGCGTAACCTTCACATCACCCTGTGATCAAGACAGTAAGTTCACGAACTGATTACACCTTCCTGAACGCCAGGATACAGGGTGGAGCCCAGAGAAGCGTAGTCTGGGCGCCCAGAGTTTCCAGCCTGGGGAGAAAGACGCATGTCCTTCAAAGAATCACCTGGACGGTGATCAAAGGGGCCCCGCAGGGGAGGTGGAGGAGGACCGCTGAGAGCCCCTAACAAGGAGGCTTTTCCCAGAGGGGTTAATCAGGCCAAGGAGAGACCAGGGTGTCCAGAGAGGGCCCGATCTGGGAACAGCCCCGGTAGGAGGAAGCACATCTGGGATGTCTGCGGGGGGGCCGTGTGTGTCTGGGGGGTGACACTGCAGCTGGATGTGGGGCAGGTTTGAAGCCCAGGGCCCTGTAGGCCATGCCCCGAACACTGTCTTCATTTGGGAAGCAGTGGGAAGCCAGAAGGGAGACCAGTCTGGCCAGGTTTGGGTTCTGCAGAGATCACGCACATCCAGAGGAGGTCCAGAGGGGTACGTGCGGGAGACAGTTGAGCAGTGACAGTGTGGAATGAAAATGGCCGGACCAGGAAGGTGACGGGGCGTAGAGGGCAGAGGTGTTTGGGGTAAACTCAGAGGGACTTCCTGAGGGAGGTGTCAGGGATGAGTTCTGGGCTTCTGGCCTGGAACACTGGGTGGTAGGGCCTTTCCTGGATGGGGAACGTTGGACGGTGCCTTTGCGACACCCAGAGGGTGTCAGATGAACAGCCTGTGCTCAACCCAGAGGTCGGGCTGTGACACACATTTTTCAGCCTTCCACATCCGGAGGGGCTGCTTGGAGAGAGAGCGAGGAGAAGAATGTGAGCAGGAGAGCAGCGTTCTAAACGAAATGTTGGTTGGAGTCCCAGAAGGTATTACAAGGAAAATGCACCACGACCCCGTGCTTTATGCCAGGAGCGAAAGGAAGTCTCAGCATTAGGGGAGAGAGCCCCGTAATGAAGTCCACTGACAAGTTAGAACACATGAAGTCATATCAATTGATGTGCAAAAGCATTTGAGGGATACAAACCTAGCGATCCGAAGGGGCCCCTGCACCCCAATGTTCACAGCAGCAACGTCCACAGCAGCCAAACTGCGGAAAGAGCCCAGCTGTCCATCCGCAGCTGGATGGATAAAGAAGATGTGGTCCATATACACAACGGAATATTACGCAGCCAACAGAAAATGCAATCTTGACATTTGCAATGACGTGGATGGAACTAGAGGGTATCACACTAAGTGAAATAGGTCAGTCAGAGAAAGACAAATACCGTACGATTTCACTCCTATGTGAAATTTAAGAAACAAAACAGAGGATCATAGGGGAAGGCAGGGAAAAATAAAACAAGAAGAAATCAGAGAGGGAGACAAACCATAAGAGACTCTTAAATATACGAAACAAACTGAGGAGGGGAGGTGAGTGGGGAGATGGGGTAACTGGGGGACGGGCATTAAGGAGGGCACTTGATGTCATGAGCTCTGGGTGTTACATGAGACCGATGAATCACTGAGCTCTATGTCTGAAACTAATAATACACTGTATGTTAATTAATTGAATTTAAATAAATAATTTAAAAAACATTTGGGAAAATGCAGTGGTCATTCCTACTCTAAGTAAAAGAGAAGAAAACAAATTGGTACGCATCTTAAAACAGAAGAGCCAAAATTATTCTTCTTGGCAGACAGAACTTATCTAGAAAAACAGGAGATTCTAGAATCACTTCGTAAGCGTAAGGTTGCTAGATACAAGATATTTGTACTAAAATGAACTGGTTTTCTTTAAACTACCAATAACTAATTACAGGTGGAAATAGGGGGATTATGTTCATAATGATAAAATTATAAATAGATTTATAGGACATTTACAGGAATAATTTTACAGAAAATGTGCTGGAGCTCTGTCATCAAAACTATACAAAAATTCTGATGACCTTAATTCAGGGTTGGAATAAATGGAGAGATATCCATGTGTCTGAGTGGGAAGACTTCATATCATGAAAATGTCCATTATTCTGAAATTAATCTATAAACTCATTGTCATTCCAATAGGTATTCCTATAATATTTTTGCTTGTTTGATTTTGGTTTTGGAGGTAGAAATGAGAACCAATAATTTTTAGCGTTCACATGAAAGAGAAAATATGAAAGAGAAAAAGAGAAGCACCAAGATGTTTTTGAAGCGAGAGAGCTAGTGTGTGCGCCCTTGATCTGTAGGTATGAGCACTTACTGTAAACACTCACAAATAGTGAGTTGGCAAAGGACATAGACAGAGATTAGTAGAGCAGAGATTGATGGGATCGTTCCAAGTATGTGTAGAGACCTGATCCATCATAAATGTGACATTTCAAGGTGGTGGGGAAAGGAGAGGCATTTGATAAACAGTGCGTGCATAACAGCTTTCTGGAGACGGAGCTCGAGTCGGTGCATTCCAAATACCCAAGATCACACCCCAGATGGGACGGGGAGCCAGAGACATACAGCAGAACAGCAGGGACATCCAGAAGTTGTATTTCGAGACCAAGAAGTCTTAAGGAATATGTTGCTGACTAAATAAAAATTTTAAATACTTGGCAAAAGACAAAAACATCAGAAAAATTGTTTAAACTAAAGAATCAAAAAAGCAGTGATGGGGGAATATCTGCAGCCACCCTTTAGCAGACGGGATTACTAGCACTACCGTCCAAGGGGCTCATCACACGACGAGAAAAACAAACGTTTGTTCTTCAGTCCCCAGCCCCCGTACTAAGTCACTTCTAGAACGGATTCTAGCCTGCGCTCCTGCAGACGGTGGCCAGGGGCCGACTGGGCAAGGCTGGGCGCTAGGTGGGGGCCAGCTTGCCAGGCACCTGTCTGGACTCTGTCCCACGCCAGGCGCTCTTTCGTCCCCAGAATGTCATATTATGGTATCTATTCCGGAGGGATTTTCATGTCTTTTTTGAGAGCCACTGAAGTTCAGTAACCTCCCTGAGCGAAGGCTTGGTCTGATAGACACCCAGACTGGTGATTGGCTGACCTCAACGTCTTATTTCTCTAACCTGGAGTTGCTGTTTCCAGTTTCCCCTTCGCTCCTGCCTTCTCCTCATCTTCCCGGAGAAAGCGTCATTCCTGGTTGGGCTGTGCTGACCGGCCCGCTGGGGAGAGGCGGGCGGGTCCGCTCCAGCCACAGGGCGATGCTTTGTTGCCAGGTAAGGAGGCCCGCGCTGTGCGTGCCGGTGGAACAACCGGTGTCCCCAGCAGAGCGGATGAGGCCCTCCCCTGTCACCACAGCGGACGAGGGGGGCGACGGTCTGCATCTAAGTTAAGGAGACGTTCCTGCGGGGATAGGTCTCTGTTCTGAGCGGACCCAGGCGCACGTCGGGCGCTCCCCCTGCATTCCAGGCGGGTTGGGCCCCTGTCTCGCTGACGATTGATGGGGACCTACCCAGCCTGTGTCCCCACCACCACCCAAGTGGGGTGCTGGCGGGTTGTAAGCAACCACAGAGCAGCCCTGGTCTGTGGGGTGGTGGCGGGGACCTGCTCTGTTCTTACACCCGCTGGTCTCTGCAGGGTCTGCGTCAATGTGACTTATGGGGCCAGTGGAGGGATTTCCAGGGCCAGGGAGCTTGGAGGAAAGGGCTTCCTTTCTTGCTGTGGAGGCCGCGGAGGGGAGGGGGCGGGGAGGGACCGGGGCTCCTGAGTGCGTGTCCCCTCCCCCTCCTCACCAGCACGCCCTTGCAGGGGTGCGGCTTTATGCAAATTACATCCGGCACCTAACGTTGGGGCTCTTCCCTCATCAGGCACTTCCTACAGATGTGGAAATGAAAATTGGGAGCATTTAAGTGGCTTATGTGGGGTGACACGGGAACCCATCTGGAGAAGGAAGCTGAGCTTTTTTTCTGCGTTCGGGCACGTATTTTTCTAGTTGTGAGCAGCAGGATTTCCACTAATGAGCCCTCGTTTGTCAGCGAGAGCGTTGCCGGTATTACTGATTGAGCGTAACAGAAGGAAACTTCCCTGGAAATGTTCAAGGTAGCGTCATCATGATTCCTCAGGCCCGGCTGTTAAAACATGATGCACGATCATTTACCAGCCAGCTAAAAGGTCAGCAGGGGGCGTGGGGTCAGAGGTCAATGGTCAGGTGGAGAGGTCAGCAGGAGTCCCAGGGATGCTTCCTGGGTCTGTGTCCTGTGGGAAGTCCCCTGCCCTCCTGACCCGTGACCGTCCAGGGCCACTGAGACCCACAAAGTTCTCACCAACGGGGAAGGAAACGAGGGAGACTCTGTCGTTCGGTTCAGACAGCTGTCCTTTCTCCGAAGGTGAGGCATCTGTCACTTCTGGGGGGCTGCGTTCCTCCACCATCCCGTGACCCGGTGGGCATCAGGAAGGCTCTGTCCTTGCACCGGGCTGGCGGGGGTCCTGGAGCCGGCGGGGTCTCCAGGTGCTGTATGTGCAGAGTCACATGCAGCGCGAGCCTTCCCGGGTTTCCCTGAGGACCTCAGTTAAGCGGGACCGTATGACTAGGACGGAAGGCGTGTGTTAATAGCTGTTGGAGATGTCTGTCTGTCTGTCTAGAGACAGAAACGGAGAGAGAGAGTCCAGTCACAAGCAGTTTCATGCTGAGCCTTGGCATTCTGTCTCCGTCCTCTCTGTCTCTGCATCTCTTTGTCTCTCTCACCCCCCCCCCCCAGTCCCTCCAACAAGCCCAAGCCCAGGGTCTGCCTCCGGCACAAACACCTGCGGGCGAGCCCCGGACCTGGGGGCGAGCTTGGTGTCTGCGGCCACAGCACTGTCCTTCGGCAGGACGTCCCTACAGGGCCCATGAAAGGGGTCCTGCCGAGCTGGGGAAGCCACCCGTGTGGGGCTGGGGTGTGCGTGCCCTGGAGAGCGGTCAGCAGGCCCGGTGTTTTAAAAAAGAACAAATCACACTTGAGAGCCGTCCTGCCTGGGGCAGCATTTCGTGTCCACTGCGTTTTGGGAGGTCAGAGCCGAGAAGAAATGAAGCTCCCGCTGTGTGCTTGGCACTCCCCTCCCCCGGGCGGTCCTCCCCAGTCTTCTCATTAGCTGTTCCCGGGGAGGACTGGCTTCCCTCCGGAGGGGAATTCCTGAAACCCAACAGTTGACAAACCCACACACCCTGGGGAGGGCCGGGCACCAGATAAAAGCCCTCCTCGCAGCCCGGCCCCTCCTGGGGACGTCCGCTGTCAGCCGAGCCGGCAGAGGCTCTGCGCCCTGGCCCCCTGCCCCAGCGGGTGGCTGTCCTAAGGCAGGCAGCCTGGGATCTGCACCCGAGGAAAACAGGTTCTCAGAGTTTTTCTGGTTTGCTCCCAGCTCTCCGCTGGACCATCTATTTCTGTCTTTCCTTTGGGAAAAGCGTGCTTTGCCCATGAGTAATCGCAGTGGTGCTGGGATGCTGTCACCTGTCACCTGCCCAGCAGGACCCAAACCCGTGTGGGGATGAGCTAGGCTGCAGCCCTGAGCTGCCTCCCCCACCCCAGCAGAACCCGGAAAGGCTTTGCTGTCCCCCCACCGGCCGCCTCTGTCCCTGTCACAGGACTCCAGCATGTGGCCATCACAGTGACTGTCCCCCAGGGGGGCCCCTCGCGGCCACCCCTGAAAGGGCTGGCCCAGGTGTCTGAGGAGCAGCTGCCTCCCTGTGGGCCGAGGGCAGGGCCCCTGGATGGAGCTCGGGACCCGGACCCCTCATGTCTGTCCTGCTGACGCTGTGTGTGGCGCTCTCGGCCCTGGTGACCCCAGGCCGAGGCACCCGGCGATGGGAGCCCTGCACAGGTAAGGGGGTACAGAGCTGGGAGCCGGGAGGGGTGCCACTGCACGGTCAGCCCCTGTCCCTGGGTGCCTTGGTTGGCCTGGGAGGCACCAGCAGTCTGCCCGGCAGACAGGGAGAGGCCGATGGCAGAGGCAGAGATGAAGGGGACGGGGAAGGCCACCACAGTGGAAATGCTAACGGGGTGGGGACCCGGTTCAGATCGAGAAGCAGCCACCATCCGAAGGCTTCACAAGTATTTACCTGTGTAGCGCCCTGGGGAAGGGCCATGCACCTGTTTCAGGAATGAGCGGGCCCCAGGCACAGAGAAGCCCAGGTCTGCACTTAGCAAAGCGCAGGGCCGCCCCCAGGCTGGCTGTGCCGTCCCACAGCCCCAAACTCCCACGCCAACCCGGGAGAGCGCCTCGGCTGGCTCCTCCGAGGGGAGGTTCTTCTGCTCCCGCCGTGTTTAGAAAGGCCCTGTTGACTGGCTAATGATGGTGACATCACCGTATCTTTCTGGAGTTTCTACCAACAGATTCTATTTGTCAACCCTAACATTAAGAACAAAGCAACAGGAAAAGGAGGCCTGTGGCTGGAGACCACTGAGGGCCTGCGGCCTCATCAGGAGGTCGTGGGACGACCTGCCTGTGGCTCCAGTTTTATTTGCAGCAATTACTCGTCCTGGGTCCCCTCTCTGTTACAGCTCTTTGCTCTGATGGCCCTTGGTCCCCAACGACACGACCAGGACATGAGTAATGATGACCTGTTTGGAATGCTTGGCTGGGTGTCCAGGGCAGGTGGGAGGCGAGCAGGCCCCAGGGTGCTGGAGCAGCCGCAGTGGGCAGGGTGGGGCACGGACCGAAGCCCTCCCCCCCCACTCTGGGCTCCTGCCCTGCGGTGACTGCCGTGAGACTCGTGATTTGCAAACAATACAGGAGCCGAGTCGCCCTGTGGCCAAGTGAAGTCCCCTGGCTTCAGGGGATGGAAGGCTGCCCCCTCCCCAGCAGAGAGCACCGCGTGGGTACGGGTGGGTGCATGGGTACGGGTGGGTACGGTCCAGCCAGCCCCAGGAGGACCCCCAGGCAGCGCCGAGCCCAGCTGCTGTCCTGAGCACGCGCAGTCTGCGTGGCGGGGGTGAGTCACTGGCATGTACCTTCACGCTCCCTTCAGGCCTGGGAGCAGAATCAGCCTGCACAGTACTCATGAAGGTTATTTATAAAGCCCGCCCCCTCTGCCCTTAGGCCATTGCAGAGAGTTAAAAGATGACCCACTTATAAACACCAGGGACTCGGGAGGAGAGATGAAAGTCGGGTAAATAATATCGGGCTGCGTTTGGGGTTCTTCCAACACACTTGTGCATGAAGTCAGGACTTCAAATGGTTAAAAAAATCACTTTGATTCCATTTGGTTTTGAAAGGCCCCCGAGTTTCCAGGGGTGGGAGTGGATCTCGCTGGCCTTGGGGCCTCCCACATGGTGTGTGCTGCTGTGCGTGCGTGAAGCTCGGGCGCCCTGGCCACCGCCGGCTGGGTTCTGGGCAGCTGTGGTGGGAAGCAGACAGCGGGAGCTGTGTGCTGGACGGCCGGGGGTCTGGGCGGGAGAGCTGGCAGCGCTTGCTGGGAACTGTGGCCAGGGTCCTGCGGGTGCTCAGGCCGGGGAGCAGCTCACCAGTGCCCTTCTGGGGGGCACACCACTCGCAGACACCCCATACAGGTGGGGGTTTAGCGATAGGGTTCGACGTGTGCCCAGAGTGTGGGGCAGACCCTCTGCTGAGAGGTGGGGCCTGGGGACTGGCCTTTCGGTGCAGGTGCATCTGAGGATGGGTCCAGTCTCCGAGAGTCAGGGCCAAGCCAGACGGATGACCCGGCCAGCGGTCAGCATGAGCGAAGCTGCTAGGGGGCAGGTGGGAGGTGCAGGCCTGGGAAGCCAGTCTCGGGGTGGAAGGGAGTCCGGAGCAGGGCGGCTGGGGGTTCAGGGCATGTGCAGGGTGTTGGGATGGGCTCCCTGGGGGATGAGACTGGCAGGCAGGGTTCTGGGGTCAGATGCCTTCTATAAGCTGTTGGCCTCTGTGCCCCCAGGAGGCTGCCTCAGTCTTCTGACCTGGGACCCCTAGGCCGCTCCACCGAGCTGGCCCAAGTGCTTCGGGACAGAACGCTTGAGATGTGGGTCCCTCAGATCCTTCCCAGCTCCCGTAGGACATCCATGGTTCCGGGCTGCATGGTGTGTGGTGCCAGGAAAGTGGCTGGGCTGCCCTGGGGGACACACCTGGGTGGGCTGAGTTCCGGACGTGGGCTCTCAATCGGGCAGCCGCAGCGGTGGGTGGGGAGGGGGTGACGCTGGGGAGAGTGTCATCCATCCCACACCCTGCTTGTCTGCAGGGGGACAGGAGGCCAGGGCGGTGGGAGTCTATGGGAGCCATAATGGATACAGCTGGACCCCCCCCCCCCCCCAGGCTGGGGTC
>NW_024426552.1:1801221-1803458 GCF_017311325.1 Ursus maritimus
CCCCCCCCCCCCCCCAGGCTGGGGTCACCGGCAGGCTCCAAGGCTGGGGTGGGGGCTGGGACGGGGTAGGAGCCACAGCTCTGAGTGGCTGCAGGTCAGGGTCACCATGTCTTGCTTTGGTTCGAGCTGCGCCTGGTGCCCCTGGGAGTATCCTTCCTCCGGAACACTGAGGGTGGGCTCCTGCGGGCCTCGGCCTTGGTGACACTCAGAACCCAGTCTCAGAGCACCCCTCACTGACCCCTTCTTGCCTCCCTCATTCGCTCGGTCTCCAGGCAGGGACGGTGCGGTGCCCACCATCCCCAGCGGTGGGGCCTGACCCTCGCTCAGACCACAGCCCCGCCAGCCCAGAGAGGCCCCGGCAGCTGTCACCTCCCCCAGCGCGGGAGGGGCCCAGGGGGATCCCAGAGGGCGGGGAGCAGGAGTGGGTGGGATGGTCAGACCTCCGGGTCTGGGTGCCTGCGGGGAGCCCTTCCTCCCTGGAGGAAGAACCCACACCAGGACGGGAACAGATCCGCATTTTAAAAGCTACCTGGCCTGCGGAAGCCATGGGGGAGGGGTCCAGTGGGCAGCATCCGGCCTTGTTCGCATTTGGGGGGCAGGAAGCCCTCCCCCCACCGCCGGGGCTGCTCTCGGAAGCCACCAGCCCGTCCCCAGGCTTCTTTAACGGCAGCTCGCACGAGGTGGTGCTTTGCAGCCCGAGTCCTGGGGAGCCCCGGCCCCCCGCGAGGCCGGTCCTGGAGACGCGGCGTGGGCACGACGCCCCCTGCTGGCGGCTCCGGGAGCAGGCGTGAGCCTCGCCCGCGTGCGCGGAGGGAGACTGTCTGCGGCCGGCGGCCCTTTGTCCGCGCGCTCCGGGCGGCCGGGGTCCCACTCGGAGCCGGGAGCCCACGGTTCTCGGGATGCGGGGGCCTCCGGGCGGACCCTGAGCAGCCAGAGCCCGGGTCCCATCGAAGCTGCGCCCCCCTGGCTGCGCGCTGGGCCGCGGGCGCGGGGGGCGCCCAGGCCGGGAGCTGTTATGGGGGGGGGGGCAGGCTGTGTCTACACTGGCCGTGCTGAGGCTCTTTATTTAGTCTGTATGTGCTGGTTCGGTGACCTCTGCAGGAGCCCCCAGCCCACCCCTCACCTTCGTCCCCCCACACTCGTCTCAGAGACAAGCACCCCTCTCTTCCCCAACCTGGGCGTCCCCACTGCCCCCTGGGGGGCCTGGCTCTGTCACCCTGACGCTCACTTTCCTTTTTAAAAATTCTCACCCATTAGGCCAGGGCGCTTTTTTTGTTTGCACAAAAATTAGGAAACAAAGAATATTGATTTTTATACTGGAACCTCATACACTGTATGCAGATTCTCTGGCCTGATCTTTAAGGGCAAATCGTGTATTCACAGGTCGCCTTTTCCAGTGACATCCGCAAGCCCCCTCCCGCCCCCCGACCCGCAAGCTTCTAGTCCGGACTTGGTCTCCAGCTGCCCACCCCCTTCCCTCCGGCCGGCCGGCGCAAAGCCGCAGAACCCGTGGCGCTCAGTTCCCCGGCGCCCGCCCCGCCCCGCCCCCTTTAACCATGCCTCATCTCCCCCTGTCCTTCTAAGTGGATTCTGAGCTCCTGGCTTAGGGGGCGGGAGGGAGCCCACTTCTCTCTCGCATCCTGAGTCTGGGGGAGCGATGGGGGGACCTGGTCCTTGGATATTACCCTCTGCCTCCTAACCCCGCGGATCTGCCCGCAGGAGCGAGCGGCTCTGCGACCCCCCCTGCCCGACCCCGCTGATGCCCCACTTGCTCGGAAAGCGGACGGAGGGATTCGGAGGTGGAAACCGGTACCCTGCGGTGCCTCTGGGTCCTGGAGGGAGGGGGCGGGGCGGGAGGGGCCAGGTGGACTCAGACCCCAGGGGGCGCGGGAGGAGCGGGCGGGGGCAGGCGGGGTGAGCACCCGCGAGTGTGTGCAGGTGTGCGCTCGTGTGCGCCCGCGAGTGTGTGCGTACATGCGCGCGTGTGCGCCGGCGGGTGCGTGAGCGTCTATGAGCGTGCGCCTACGCGCGCCGCCGCGAGAACCCGGGGCGACCCTCGCCTCCAGTAACATTTGTCTCACCGGTGTGGAGGCCCCGCGGGGCCTCCGCGCATCCAGGTGCTCGGACATCCCTCTGAGCCGCACCTGGAGCAGGGCTGCGGCTCAGGGGTCTGAGGGAGTCTGGCCAGGGTGCCATGTTGGGGGCCCTGCCTGTCGCATGTCTGGGGGTCGCCCCAG
>NW_024426552.1:1803468-1806553 GCF_017311325.1 Ursus maritimus
CCCCCCCCCCCCCCCAGGCTGGGGTCACCGGCAGGCTCCAAGGCTGGGGTGGGGGCTGGGACGGGGTAGGAGCCACAGCTCTGAGTGGCTGCAGGTCAGGGTCACCATGTCTTGCTTTGGTTCGAGCTGCGCCTGGTGCCCCTGGGAGTATCCTTCCTCCGGAACACTGAGGGTGGGCTCCTGCGGGCCTCGGCCTTGGTGACACTCAGAACCCAGTCTCAGAGCACCCCTCACTGACCCCTTCTTGCCTCCCTCATTCGCTCGGTCTCCAGGCAGGGACGGTGCGGTGCCCACCATCCCCAGCGGTGGGGCCTGACCCTCGCTCAGACCACAGCCCCGCCAGCCCAGAGAGGCCCCGGCAGCTGTCACCTCCCCCAGCGCGGGAGGGGCCCAGGGGGATCCCAGAGGGCGGGGAGCAGGAGTGGGTGGGATGGTCAGACCTCCGGGTCTGGGTGCCTGCGGGGAGCCCTTCCTCCCTGGAGGAAGAACCCACACCAGGACGGGAACAGATCCGCATTTTAAAAGCTACCTGGCCTGCGGAAGCCATGGGGGAGGGGTCCAGTGGGCAGCATCCGGCCTTGTTCGCATTTGGGGGGCAGGAAGCCCTCCCCCCACCGCCGGGGCTGCTCTCGGAAGCCACCAGCCCGTCCCCAGGCTTCTTTAACGGCAGCTCGCACGAGGTGGTGCTTTGCAGCCCGAGTCCTGGGGAGCCCCGGCCCCCCGCGAGGCCGGTCCTGGAGACGCGGCGTGGGCACGACGCCCCCTGCTGGCGGCTCCGGGAGCAGGCGTGAGCCTCGCCCGCGTGCGCGGAGGGAGACTGTCTGCGGCCGGCGGCCCTTTGTCCGCGCGCTCCGGGCGGCCGGGGTCCCACTCGGAGCCGGGAGCCCACGGTTCTCGGGATGCGGGGGCCTCCGGGCGGACCCTGAGCAGCCAGAGCCCGGGTCCCATCGAAGCTGCGCCCCCCTGGCTGCGCGCTGGGCCGCGGGCGCGGGGGGCGCCCAGGCCGGGAGCTGTTATGGGGGGGGGGGCAGGCTGTGTCTACACTGGCCGTGCTGAGGCTCTTTATTTAGTCTGTATGTGCTGGTTCGGTGACCTCTGCAGGAGCCCCCAGCCCACCCCTCACCTTCGTCCCCCCACACTCGTCTCAGAGACAAGCACCCCTCTCTTCCCCAACCTGGGCGTCCCCACTGCCCCCTGGGGGGCCTGGCTCTGTCACCCTGACGCTCACTTTCCTTTTTAAAAATTCTCACCCATTAGGCCAGGGCGCTTTTTTTGTTTGCACAAAAATTAGGAAACAAAGAATATTGATTTTTATACTGGAACCTCATACACTGTATGCAGATTCTCTGGCCTGATCTTTAAGGGCAAATCGTGTATTCACAGGTCGCCTTTTCCAGTGACATCCGCAAGCCCCCTCCCGCCCCCCGACCCGCAAGCTTCTAGTCCGGACTTGGTCTCCAGCTGCCCACCCCCTTCCCTCCGGCCGGCCGGCGCAAAGCCGCAGAACCCGTGGCGCTCAGTTCCCCGGCGCCCGCCCCGCCCCGCCCCCTTTAACCATGCCTCATCTCCCCCTGTCCTTCTAAGTGGATTCTGAGCTCCTGGCTTAGGGGGCGGGAGGGAGCCCACTTCTCTCTCGCATCCTGAGTCTGGGGGAGCGATGGGGGGACCTGGTCCTTGGATATTACCCTCTGCCTCCTAACCCCGCGGATCTGCCCGCAGGAGCGAGCGGCTCTGCGACCCCCCCTGCCCGACCCCGCTGATGCCCCACTTGCTCGGAAAGCGGACGGAGGGATTCGGAGGTGGAAACCGGTACCCTGCGGTGCCTCTGGGTCCTGGAGGGAGGGGGCGGGGCGGGAGGGGCCAGGTGGACTCAGACCCCAGGGGGCGCGGGAGGAGCGGGCGGGGGCAGGCGGGGTGAGCACCCGCGAGTGTGTGCAGGTGTGCGCTCGTGTGCGCCCGCGAGTGTGTGCGTACATGCGCGCGTGTGCGCCGGCGGGTGCGTGAGCGTCTATGAGCGTGCGCCTACGCGCGCCGCCGCGAGAACCCGGGGCGACCCTCGCCTCCAGTAACATTTGTCTCACCGGTGTGGAGGCCCCGCGGGGCCTCCGCGCATCCAGGTGCTCGGACATCCCTCTGAGCCGCACCTGGAGCAGGGCTGCGGCTCAGGGGTCTGAGGGAGTCTGGCCAGGGTGCCATGTTGGGGGCCCTGCCTGTCGCATGTCTGGGGGTCGCCCCAGGGAAAGGGCACCAGTGTTGGTGACAGACTGCCGCTGATGTCCCCGCGGAGCTGGAGGCACTGACGTTCAGGCGCTCGGCTCTGGGGGCTCCTTTCTGGTTAAAGCGGGGTGTTCTTGGCCAGGTGTGTGCTTTCCCTGAGTGCGCAGCGGGCTCCCTGCAGCTTGGTGGGGGGAATTCAGGGCCCTGAATTTTTCCTCACTCTGACACAGACCTGGCTACCCAGTGAGGGATGCGGACGTGATGCGGGTTTCCACACCGGCAGCACGGGGCTGGTCCCCAAGGAAGCCCCCAGCATCCTGCACCCCATTACAGATGTGTATCCCGCTCCCATAGGCATGAGAACCCACTCCCCCCTTTATTGGTGCCTTCGTGGGAAAGCCTGCACCTTACTGCGTCATCTGCTTTACAAGTATTTTGGTAACTGTGTTTTGACACAGTTATCTACCCTTGAAATCTGGAGCCGTTGTATTTGACACATTTCAATACACGTTTCTGACAAGGGGCCTGTGGGTTTCACCAGCAGGCCAGAGAGGGTAAGGCACACGGCTGGGCCTTCCCCAGGGCACTGGTGTTTGGGGGCCAGCAGGGGCTGCTGAAGGCGCAGAGGAGCTCTTGGTGGGCAGATCCTGGGGGGTTCTGGCCCCCGTAACAGCAGGGAGAATTGATTGTTCACATGCTCTCTTCCATAGCAGGGTCCCACGAGGGGAGGGGGCAGGGGCCCCAGAGAAGCAGGGACAGGACTCCCACCTGCCTGGGCAGCTCCAGAATGTGGGAGGGGGGCTGTAGGGCGAGTGTGTCTGCACCCACTTACACCATCTGATTCTAACTATGGGAAGGCTTACTCTAA
>NW_024426552.1:1806563-1817559 GCF_017311325.1 Ursus maritimus
CAGGGACGGTGCGGTGCCCACCATCCCCAGCGGTGGGGCCTGACCCTCGCTCAGACCACAGCCCCGCCAGCCCAGAGAGGCCCCGGCAGCTGTCACCTCCCCCAGCGCGGGAGGGGCCCAGGGGGATCCCAGAGGGCGGGGAGCAGGAGTGGGTGGGATGGTCAGACCTCCGGGTCTGGGTGCCTGCGGGGAGCCCTTCCTCCCTGGAGGAAGAACCCACACCAGGACGGGAACAGATCCGCATTTTAAAAGCTACCTGGCCTGCGGAAGCCATGGGGGAGGGGTCCAGTGGGCAGCATCCGGCCTTGTTCGCATTTGGGGGGCAGGAAGCCCTCCCCCCACCGCCGGGGCTGCTCTCGGAAGCCACCAGCCCGTCCCCAGGCTTCTTTAACGGCAGCTCGCACGAGGTGGTGCTTTGCAGCCCGAGTCCTGGGGAGCCCCGGCCCCCCGCGAGGCCGGTCCTGGAGACGCGGCGTGGGCACGACGCCCCCTGCTGGCGGCTCCGGGAGCAGGCGTGAGCCTCGCCCGCGTGCGCGGAGGGAGACTGTCTGCGGCCGGCGGCCCTTTGTCCGCGCGCTCCGGGCGGCCGGGGTCCCACTCGGAGCCGGGAGCCCACGGTTCTCGGGATGCGGGGGCCTCCGGGCGGACCCTGAGCAGCCAGAGCCCGGGTCCCATCGAAGCTGCGCCCCCCTGGCTGCGCGCTGGGCCGCGGGCGCGGGGGGCGCCCAGGCCGGGAGCTGTTATGGGGGGGGGGGCAGGCTGTGTCTACACTGGCCGTGCTGAGGCTCTTTATTTAGTCTGTATGTGCTGGTTCGGTGACCTCTGCAGGAGCCCCCAGCCCACCCCTCACCTTCGTCCCCCCACACTCGTCTCAGAGACAAGCACCCCTCTCTTCCCCAACCTGGGCGTCCCCACTGCCCCCTGGGGGGCCTGGCTCTGTCACCCTGACGCTCACTTTCCTTTTTAAAAATTCTCACCCATTAGGCCAGGGCGCTTTTTTTGTTTGCACAAAAATTAGGAAACAAAGAATATTGATTTTTATACTGGAACCTCATACACTGTATGCAGATTCTCTGGCCTGATCTTTAAGGGCAAATCGTGTATTCACAGGTCGCCTTTTCCAGTGACATCCGCAAGCCCCCTCCCGCCCCCCGACCCGCAAGCTTCTAGTCCGGACTTGGTCTCCAGCTGCCCACCCCCTTCCCTCCGGCCGGCCGGCGCAAAGCCGCAGAACCCGTGGCGCTCAGTTCCCCGGCGCCCGCCCCGCCCCGCCCCCTTTAACCATGCCTCATCTCCCCCTGTCCTTCTAAGTGGATTCTGAGCTCCTGGCTTAGGGGGCGGGAGGGAGCCCACTTCTCTCTCGCATCCTGAGTCTGGGGGAGCGATGGGGGGACCTGGTCCTTGGATATTACCCTCTGCCTCCTAACCCCGCGGATCTGCCCGCAGGAGCGAGCGGCTCTGCGACCCCCCCTGCCCGACCCCGCTGATGCCCCACTTGCTCGGAAAGCGGACGGAGGGATTCGGAGGTGGAAACCGGTACCCTGCGGTGCCTCTGGGTCCTGGAGGGAGGGGGCGGGGCGGGAGGGGCCAGGTGGACTCAGACCCCAGGGGGCGCGGGAGGAGCGGGCGGGGGCAGGCGGGGTGAGCACCCGCGAGTGTGTGCAGGTGTGCGCTCGTGTGCGCCCGCGAGTGTGTGCGTACATGCGCGCGTGTGCGCCGGCGGGTGCGTGAGCGTCTATGAGCGTGCGCCTACGCGCGCCGCCGCGAGAACCCGGGGCGACCCTCGCCTCCAGTAACATTTGTCTCACCGGTGTGGAGGCCCCGCGGGGCCTCCGCGCATCCAGGTGCTCGGACATCCCTCTGAGCCGCACCTGGAGCAGGGCTGCGGCTCAGGGGTCTGAGGGAGTCTGGCCAGGGTGCCATGTTGGGGGCCCTGCCTGTCGCATGTCTGGGGGTCGCCCCAGGGAAAGGGCACCAGTGTTGGTGACAGACTGCCGCTGATGTCCCCGCGGAGCTGGAGGCACTGACGTTCAGGCGCTCGGCTCTGGGGGCTCCTTTCTGGTTAAAGCGGGGTGTTCTTGGCCAGGTGTGTGCTTTCCCTGAGTGCGCAGCGGGCTCCCTGCAGCTTGGTGGGGGGAATTCAGGGCCCTGAATTTTTCCTCACTCTGACACAGACCTGGCTACCCAGTGAGGGATGCGGACGTGATGCGGGTTTCCACACCGGCAGCACGGGGCTGGTCCCCAAGGAAGCCCCCAGCATCCTGCACCCCATTACAGATGTGTATCCCGCTCCCATAGGCATGAGAACCCACTCCCCCCTTTATTGGTGCCTTCGTGGGAAAGCCTGCACCTTACTGCGTCATCTGCTTTACAAGTATTTTGGTAACTGTGTTTTGACACAGTTATCTACCCTTGAAATCTGGAGCCGTTGTATTTGACACATTTCAATACACGTTTCTGACAAGGGGCCTGTGGGTTTCACCAGCAGGCCAGAGAGGGTAAGGCACACGGCTGGGCCTTCCCCAGGGCACTGGTGTTTGGGGGCCAGCAGGGGCTGCTGAAGGCGCAGAGGAGCTCTTGGTGGGCAGATCCTGGGGGGTTCTGGCCCCCGTAACAGCAGGGAGAATTGATTGTTCACATGCTCTCTTCCATAGCAGGGTCCCACGAGGGGAGGGGGCAGGGGCCCCAGAGAAGCAGGGACAGGACTCCCACCTGCCTGGGCAGCTCCAGAATGTGGGAGGGGGGCTGTAGGGCGAGTGTGTCTGCACCCACTTACACCATCTGATTCTAACTATGGGAAGGCTTACTCTAAGGGGGGCATTCACAGTCGACCACCTCCTTTTGGGGCATGGCTTGCGGGATTTCATGGCCTCCTGGGAAGAGGGCGGTAACAGGGTAAGATCTAGAGCTGGAGGGAACACTGGGGAGAATGGAGGCAGGGGGCCGTAGGTTAGGAAGTGACTCCATCTAGGAGTGGGGTCTGGGTACGGGAAGCTCCAGGAAACGTGGGGGCCCCATCCAGACTGGCCTCAAGGGAGAACCCCCCAAGGGCAGCAGGCCTGGGCCTCAGACGCCAGTGTGGACCTTCGAAGTCGCTTACCCTCTGTCTTCCTCTTGACCTCTGCCAATCCGGGCTGGGCCTGGGGCCAGGGCCAGGGTGCATCCCTGACCTGTGCCGGCAGAGACGGACAGGATCAGGACATTGGAATAAAACCCTGAAGTTCAAGGGGTAGATGGAGGGATACACTGAGGAGGCTGGTGGTCAGCAGAAATGCTCCGCCTCCCTGGCCCAGCCTCCTCCTAGCCCAGAAGCAAACCTGAGCCCTGCTTCCTGGTGCTAGACTGACCAAGGGCCTGGGGCAATGGGGCCCTCTTGCCAAGGGGCCTGCTGTCCAGGTGGCTGTGGGCCACCCGAGTCCTGAACACTCAGCAGGGCCACCCCAGAGCTGCCTGGAGGGACAGATGGGGACCACCAGGGTGGGAGTCAGCTCAGTGCCGTTGGAAATGCTCCCAAGACAGGGCTTGTCAGCAAGATTGCTGAAACCAGGGTTATGTTAGCCTGGAGGATCGGAAAACATAAACCAAAGTCAGGCTGCAAGAGAGGACCAATACAGGCAAGGCTGCAAGATTGATGGATTGATTTTAGGGGGGAGGGGCAGAGGGAGACAGAGAGAGAGTGAGTGAGCAGGGGCAGAGGCAGAGGGAGAGAGGATCCCAAGCAGACTCCTTGCTGAGTCCAGAGCCCAATGTGGGGCTTCATCTCACGACCCTGAGACCACGACCTGAGCTGAAATCAAGTCAGATGCTTAACTGACTGAGCCACCCAGGCGTCCTGCAACTTTATTCATTTAGCTCCAGACGGTGTTTGCGGAGGAGCAAACAGCTTCCAGGAGGGGCAGAGACCAGGCAGGAGGCCGCCGTGCCTGTCCATAGCGGGAGAGGGCTGTCTCGGGTTCACCTGGCCGTGATGTGGAGGCTGCAGACGGGCTCAACCCTGGTTATTAGGGCCCCAAGATGGTGAATGTTCATGCTGACACGAGCACCAGAGCTTGTGCTGGGTTAAATCCTGAAGGAGGCAGGGGGAGAGTGGGGAGGGGCTGCCCCATAGTGCCCAGCTGGCCTCGGGGGGCGGGGGACATGCCCGGTCAGCAGCAGGACTTCTGGGCCGAGGCGGGGATGCAGCAGGCCTGGCGGGAGCACACGGGGCGGCAGAGCAGGGACACGCAGGAGGCCCGGCGGCAGCAGCTGGGCTGGCAGGAGGAGGTGGGGGCACAGCAGGAGGAGGCGGGCACGCAGCAGGCGGGTCTGCACACGGGGCGGCAGAGCAGGGACACGCAGGAGGAGGGTCTGCAGCAGGACGAGGAGCAGGGGCTGGGCTGGCAGAAGGAGGGGGCAGAGCAGGGGGAGGCCCCTGAGCAGACAGGGGTGCAGCAGACAGGGGTGCAGCAGACGGGCTTGCCGCAGACAGGGGTGCAGCAGACGGGCTTGCAGCAGACAGGGGTGCAGCAGACGGGCTTGCAGCACACAGGGGTGCAGCACATGGGCTTGCAGCAGTCTTCCTGGCAGGGGGAGGAGCTGCCACAGGAGGGCTGGCAGGAGCTGGTGCAGGCTGATTGGCAGGGGCTGGACACGCAGCTCGCAGGGGTGCAGATGAAGGTCAGGCAGGAGCTGGGGGTGCAGCAGGGGGGCTGGCAGCATGAGGAGGATGAGCAGGGGGAGGTCTCACAACAGACAGGGGTGCAGCAGACGGGCTTGCAGCAGACAGACACACAGCTGTCTTCCTGGCAGGGGGAGGAGCTGCAGCAGGAGGGCTGGCAGCTAGACTGCTGGCAGCATGAGGGGGAGGTCTTGCAGCAGACAGGGGTGCAGCAGACGGGCTTGCAGCAGACGGGGGTGCAGCACACAGGCTTGCAGCAGACAGACACACAGCAGTCTTCCTGGCAGGGGGAGGAGCTGCAGCAGGAGGGCTGGCAGGAGCTGGTGCAGGCTGATTGGCAGGGGCTGGACACACAGCTCGCAGGGGTGCAGAGGAGGGTCAGGCAGGAGCTGGGGGCGCAGCAGGTGGGGGCGCAGCAGGGGGGCTCGCAGCAGCTCTCTGGGCAGTCGTCCACCTGCCAGGGGGAGTCGGGGCAGGAGTCACAGGAGCCGGGCAGGCAGATGCGGCTGCCGTAGCTCAGGTCGCTGGAGCAGACGGACAGGGTGGACGTGGCCATGGTGGGGTGGGGTGGCTGCGCTGGAGGAGGTGTGAGTGTGTGTATGTGTGTATGAGTGTGTGTGTGTGTGTGTGTGTGGTGCTCGGGCTCACTTTTATAGCCCTCCTCTGTGTTGTGTGTTTTCCCAGCAGAGGCTCAGGACACCTCCCCTTCCTTGTTGGTGTTTGGAGCTAGTTTCCAGGGACCCCTCATTAGGGCTGGTTTATTTTCCCCGAAGATGCGGCCCAGCTCGTAAAAGTCTGCCTGTGTTGGGTCCTGACGGAGGCTGCTGAGTGGGCGTGGGAGTACCAGGCGGTGTGGAGCCGGGGCAGGGGGATGCAGTGTGGGTGGGTGGGCTCTCAGCCACTGGTCACTCGTCTTGGGGATGTGGTGACTTGGATTCTGGCCTCAGGAATCGCTCCTGATGTGGGTGCCCGGCTCTGGGGCATGTGATCCCCATGCTCATGCATTTGTCACCAAGTCCATGGAGACCAAGGGGGGCTGCAGATACCTGGGAGGCTCTGCCCATGGTTGGGGCCGGCTGTCCCTGCCTCGGACCCCTGCCCGGGTGGAAGGGTGTGGCCCGGGGATGAGCTGGCTTTGTGCGGTGCAGTTACATGTGTGGGCAATGGCAGGGGTGGGCCTGTGCCGGCCGGGCCGCCACCACCATGCTCGGGCGTGTCTCCTTTCTAACCTGTGGGCTCTCAGCGCCCCTGTGGCTCTGGCCACAAGGTCGGCGTGGTGGGGCTAGGCGAGCAGCTGCCCCACGACTCCCACAGTTGGGCTCGGGCTCCAGCTTCCCCCCTGTGGCTGTCTTACTGGGCATCTTGCTGCATTTCCTTCTGCCTCCTGTCCCACCTCCTTCCCTCTGCCACTCAGACTGCCCACACCATTGACCTGGGGCCGAGCCTGGAGTCCTGTCCGTGAGCCCTGGGGACCCCCCTGTGGGACAGTCAGTGTCCAGGAACAGCCACTTAAAGGTTCTTTGTACCAGGCACGGGGATGGGGGGTGGGTTGGGGGCGGGCTGGGGTCTCTACTGGAGCGGGGGAGGGGAAGGATGGACAGGTAACCGGCGGCAGGTGCCTGTGGGGGCTCAGGGTGTCAGCGGGGCCAGCACGCAGGGGTTCTGCGATGTCTCAGTCGCCGTGGAGAGGTCTGGCGTGGCTGGGACGCTAGGCAGACTCTCGGAGGCGGGACACACACGAGTGCGTTAGAGCACCGTCTGCCAGGGTTTAGGGTAGCTGGACCTGACTCCTTAGAAGGCTGAGGGTTTATTTTATTTTTATTATGATTATTATTGTGTGTTGTCTCAGGGACACGTTTAAGCAGAATACGTAGAAATTGTGGAAGCTGTGTTTATCACAGATTGGATCAAGTTCACCTACATTTGCTTCCCGTGGTGGCTGTAACAGGTGATCGTTCCTGATGCTTTAAAATGACAAAATGTTAGTGTCCCACAGCTCTGGAGGCCGGAGCTCTGCAAACAGCCGTGGGGAGCTGAGCCTGGGGTGTGGGCAGGGCCGCAGCCCCAAGGGAGGTCCTGGAGGAGGTCCCTCCTGCCCCTACCAGCTCGGTGGCTCCGGCCTCGCAGGCGCGGTGTCAGCCTCCTCCTCTGGATGAAAACGAAGAGCCTCTCTGGTGTGAGGACACCTGTGCCGGTGTCTAGGGCCCACCTGGTGGGCTGGGGACCATCTGCCCGCGGTGGGATTCTGAACGGAGGCAGCAGTCTGCAGTCACCCCCACAAGACCTTTTTCCACGCTCGGTCACATCCACAGATTTGGGATTCTGGTGCGGCCGTGTTTGGGGCTGTTGTGTGGCCCCCACCGCAGTCCTGCCGCGTGCCTGCCACTGCTGCGGCTTAAACCGCATCAGCAGGACCCTCCACGGGGCTCTGTCCCCTCGCTGGCAAGACGGGATCCCAGGGTGCCCGTGCCATAGGGTCGTGTCCAGATTATGTGATTGAAACACGGCAGGTGCGGGGAGCTCACTGAAAGCTTCCTGAAGGTGGGCCACTCTCGTGGGTGTTTTATCGGCCACAGGGCAATGTCGCATGTCATGATGCAACCCCAGGACCCACGAAGCTAGAAAAGCCGTGATGCGTTTCGCTAGAAAGTTCGCGGCTGCCTTCTGGCGTGTGGGTTTAGCCAGACTGTGCGCAGCAGGGCCCGAGGCTTCAGGTCCCCGAGGGCCGTCACTGTCCAGCCCTGCAGTGAGCTTCAAAGCATGGATTTCTGGGACGTGGGGCAGGTTCTGGGGAACCGGAGGGCCTTGTCCGGCCCTCGCTGTGGCTTCTTCCAACAGGAAACCATTGACAGGCCCTGGCTCTCGAGCTGCTTCGGCTAGAGGGGCGCCCCGGGAGGTCCGTACTGTCCCCTCAGGCTGAGACCTCAGGGCGAGGGCAGGGCTGCCCAAGGACAGGCAGACATTCTGCCCTTCGTGGCCTCCGGTGCCGGTGGCCCCCCTCCCCGCCCCAGCCATCGCGGTGATGGTGCGCGACCCCAGAACCCCCTCAGAGCTCTCTGCTTCCCATCATCTTTCTGCAAGATTGGCATCTTCTACTGGACAAAGCGTACATGTTCTTCCCAGAATTCATTCTGCAGAAGAACACCCACGTGTCACTGGGAGTCCTCAAAGCAGGGGGCCTGTCCTGTCCCAGCCTGGCCTGTTGGCAGCTCCGGGGTCTGAGAGACCACTGTCGCCTGAACTGGGGAACTGGCGGGGGAGAGGCAGGGAAGACCTGAAGGCCTCCGCCTGGAAGAGCCGCAGCTGGGTGCTGGGGAGGGGCAGGGGCGTCAGCCGGCCCAGCAGACGTGCGTGCCCCGGGAGCCCGGTGGGACGGGCTAGTTCAGCTCACGGGAGCCTCGGCTCAGCTTCTGCGGGGGTCACATTTGGAGGTGCGTGTGTGGCCTGGAGCCCAGGAGAGGCCCCTGGCTGGACGTGTCAGGAGAGAGAGCCAAGGTCTCAACACCATAGCAAGGTGGGGATGCGAAGGTCAGGGTGAAGGGCCCCAGAAAAGTCAGAGAAGTGAGGGGCAGGAGAGAGCTGTGTTCTGGAGCCCAGGGCCCGGCTCTGCAGGGACAGGTGCACAGGAGAGGGGACGGGGTGAGACTAACATTCGCACCGGGGCCTTTGGTGACTGGGCGGGCTAGGTCAGGGGCTGGGGTATGGGAGGGTGGGGGGAAGGGTGTCTGGGTGGAAAGCAGGAGGCCCCGCTCTGAAGGGGACACAGGCAGTGCTGGGTCGGGACAGGCGGGTGGTGCCTGAGTTCTAACCGTCACTTAAGGGCCGTGTGCATATGGTCTGTGCATGTAGCTCCCGAGATGGCGGGGTTTAGGAGCTAGAGAAGGAAGGAGGGGCAGGAGGGCTCGGGTGGCCAAGACGGGGACTTGCTAGGGCCCCACATCCTCCCGTCCTCCCTGCTTAGGGTATGCTGAACCCTGCGTCCCGCTGGGCTCCCTGCAGGGAGGAGAGATGCCCAGGGTCACTTGCCCGGGACTGGCTGCCGCTGAGTCCCTGAGGACCTACCCGTCAGGGCCGGCTTCTGGGACAGGGGCTGCCCATGTCATGGCCATGGCCATGGTTGCCATGCCTGGGACAGGAGCCCCGTGCCAGGCCAGTGAGGGTTGGGGCCCAGAGGGAGCACTGGTGTGGCTGAGGATGGGCAGGGCAGCAAGGGCAGCGGGCGGCTGTCCCCGCCCCAACCTCAAGCGGGACTGGCTGGCAATTCAACTAGAAATGGCCCAAAGAGAGCCACATGCCATCAGGATTAAATTCAAGCCAGGTTTATTAGGTTGATCAAGCAGCTTCTGAGGTGGTGAGACCAGTGAGGCCTGCATTGTGGACACGTTCTCCAGGCATGACCTCCGGGACCCTGGGAGCAGTGTGGCAGTGGGTGTGGGAGGGGTCATCCTGAGTTTGATGGGACCCCCCCCTTCCTGGCCTGAGAGGAGGGGTGCTGTCCACATGTCACAGAGGTTCCTGAGAGACAGACCCTAAAGCAGTTGGGAGGCTGGCAGGGGGAGAGCTGGGGCTGCCCCATAGTGCCCAGCTGGCCTCAGGGGGCGGGGGACGTGCTCGGTCAGCAGCAGGACTTCTGGGCCGAGGCGGGGATGCAGCAGGCCTGGCGGGAGCACACGGGGCGGCAGAGCAGGGACACGCAGGAGGCCCGGCGGCAGCTGCTGGGCTGGCAGGAGGAGGTGGGGGCACAGCAGGAGGAGGCGGGCACGCAGCAGGCGGGTCTGCACACGGGGCGGCAGAGCAGGGACACGCAGGAGGAGGGTCTGCAGCAGGACGAGGAGCAGGGGCTGGGCTGGCAGCAGGAGGGGGCAGAGCAGGGGGAGGCCCCCGAGCAGACAGGGGTGCAGCAGACGGGCTTGCAGCACACAGGGGTGCAGCACACGGGCTTGCAGCAGTCTTCCTGGCAGGGGGAGGAGCTGCAGCAGGAGGGCTGGCAGGAGCTGGTGCAGGCTGATTGGCAGGGGCTGGACACACAGCTCGCAGGGGTGCAGAGGAGGGTCAAGCAGGAGGCTGGGGTGCAGGAGCTGGGGGCACAGCAGGTGGGGGCGCAGCAGGGGGGCTCGCAGCAGCTCTCTGGGCAGTCGTCCACCTGCCAGGAGGAGTCGGGGCAGGAGTCACAGGAGCCGGGCAGGCAGACGCGGCTGCCGTAGCTCAGGTCGCTGGAGCAGACGGACAGGGTGGACGCGGCCATGGTGGGGGTGGGGTGGCGGGGCTGGAGGAGGTGTGAGTGTGAGTGTGAGTGTGTGTGTGTGTGAGGTGCTCGGGGTGTTTGGGCTTATATACACCTCGGGGCTGTGTGCTGTCCATCATGAGGCCCTGAAAATCCTGTTTCCTGGTTGTGGGAGCAGGTCCCTGAGGATTCGGGTCACGGGCCCTCAGCAGGTACCTCAGCTCACTCATGACTCCGGGGGGTCCATGGCTCTTGATACCCCCACCCGTGCTCCCAGCATCTGTCTGGGGTTCCTCAACACTCAGTGGGATCATAGCCATATTTTGTTCTTTTGTTTTTTTCATATCCTCTTTATTTGGGGATGTAATTCTGTCCTGAGTCCACGAAGCAGTGAGTGGCTGGGAGCGTGTTTATTTTTAGCGTGTTAGCAAACACTAATGTGTAATCAATCTTCGATGCCAGAAAGTATTCTGAGCAGGTCTGTACATGTCAACTCAGCCTTGTGAAGCTTTACCAATGGGGAAACTGAGGCACAAGGAAGCACTCGCACCAAAGCCCACACAAGTGAGCAGAAGAGCTCGGATTAGAACCCGCGGCCTGTGTTCTCAGCCGGACTCTGGTGCCCCCAAAAGCAGAGAGCAGTCTGGCTTCTGGGAGCGGGGTCACTTAGCGCTGACGGTGTAGGAGTCTGGACAAGTGCGCGGTGGTGTCCGGCAGCCGGAACCACCTGAAAGGAGCTTCTGCTGTGAAAGCCCCTTAGTTATGGCAGGAGTGTGTGCAAACACGGTGGGACGTGAGGTTGCGGGAGGCAGATCATGCAAGAGCAGGACTTGGCCCAGCTGAGAGGGAGGGAGGGCTGCGTGGGGCCGGGGAGTCTGCTGGGATGAGGGTCTGGTGCGCAGAGGTATGGCCTGCAGGAGTCCTGGGCGGGGAGCAGGGGGCGCCCGTGAGCTGCATCAGCTGGCCCCTCTGGGGACGGAGGGGTCTCAGGTGCCTCAGTTCTGGCCCACCTGAGGGAGTCTGAGGCTAGTGGGGCACGGCCAGGGGAGGCCCTGCGGGGGGCCTGGCCAGGACTGCCCACCCTTGCAGCAGGAGGTCTGAGAAGTGCTTCGGAG
>NW_024426552.1:1817569-1845939 GCF_017311325.1 Ursus maritimus
GGGGCTGGAGGAGGTGTGAGTGTGAGTGTGAGTGTGTGTGTGTGTGAGGTGCTCGGGGTGTTTGGGCTTATATACACCTCGGGGCTGTGTGCTGTCCATCATGAGGCCCTGAAAATCCTGTTTCCTGGTTGTGGGAGCAGGTCCCTGAGGATTCGGGTCACGGGCCCTCAGCAGGTACCTCAGCTCACTCATGACTCCGGGGGGTCCATGGCTCTTGATACCCCCACCCGTGCTCCCAGCATCTGTCTGGGGTTCCTCAACACTCAGTGGGATCATAGCCATATTTTGTTCTTTTGTTTTTTTCATATCCTCTTTATTTGGGGATGTAATTCTGTCCTGAGTCCACGAAGCAGTGAGTGGCTGGGAGCGTGTTTATTTTTAGCGTGTTAGCAAACACTAATGTGTAATCAATCTTCGATGCCAGAAAGTATTCTGAGCAGGTCTGTACATGTCAACTCAGCCTTGTGAAGCTTTACCAATGGGGAAACTGAGGCACAAGGAAGCACTCGCACCAAAGCCCACACAAGTGAGCAGAAGAGCTCGGATTAGAACCCGCGGCCTGTGTTCTCAGCCGGACTCTGGTGCCCCCAAAAGCAGAGAGCAGTCTGGCTTCTGGGAGCGGGGTCACTTAGCGCTGACGGTGTAGGAGTCTGGACAAGTGCGCGGTGGTGTCCGGCAGCCGGAACCACCTGAAAGGAGCTTCTGCTGTGAAAGCCCCTTAGTTATGGCAGGAGTGTGTGCAAACACGGTGGGACGTGAGGTTGCGGGAGGCAGATCATGCAAGAGCAGGACTTGGCCCAGCTGAGAGGGAGGGAGGGCTGCGTGGGGCCGGGGAGTCTGCTGGGATGAGGGTCTGGTGCGCAGAGGTATGGCCTGCAGGAGTCCTGGGCGGGGAGCAGGGGGCGCCCGTGAGCTGCATCAGCTGGCCCCTCTGGGGACGGAGGGGTCTCAGGTGCCTCAGTTCTGGCCCACCTGAGGGAGTCTGAGGCTAGTGGGGCACGGCCAGGGGAGGCCCTGCGGGGGGCCTGGCCAGGACTGCCCACCCTTGCAGCAGGAGGTCTGAGAAGTGCTTCGGAGACCGCCCAGGGGCCACCTTCTGTGCTGGGGAGGCCGGTCTGTGGTGGCACCTCTGGTCCAGAGACGGACCTGCTGTCACCAGGGGAGCAGGGATGGCCTAGGAGGGGCCGGGGAATCGGAGCTCCTGGAAGCCTCAGGAATGGAGGGAGAGGCGTGCAGCTCCCCACGGTTTGGGGTCCCCTTATGGAGGTGGTGAGGGGCATCTCTGTGGAGTATGGGGGCCCCCGGGAGCCAGGCCGGAGCCTGGAGCAGGAGCGTGGTGAGGTGTGGCTGACAGCGGCCAAGGGCTGGGGTGGGGCTGGTCCACGGGCCCTCCTTCCTGAGCCGAGGCAGGTGCCCGTGCTGGGTTCTCCGGAGCAGCCCCCACTCCCAGAGGGCATGGACGGGACACACGCGGCCAGACGCTAGTGACCAGCGGGGAAGCCAGATTTCATTGAGGGTCACACAGGAGGAGTAAGCCTTGGTCATGTTGCCGAGCAGGTGTTCACGGCGAGATGGGGAGTGAACGTGAAGAGGGTCTTCGCTGGGGAGGCCGTCTGGGTTTGCGACCGGCACTCTGGGGTGAGGCCCCTGGCTTCCAAAGAGACGAGGCGGGCCCCATCTCTCCTGATTCGATACTTCAAAGAGATGGCTTCGTGAGAAACTCCAGGGCTGTACCAGGTGCATCAGAGAGACAGGGGTCATAGCAGCGAGCTTTCTGGGGAGGCTGCGCCAGGACGGGTTGGCCTGTTGTCAGGTGTAGGCCAGAGGTCGCAGGAGATCCGTCAGGCGGTCTGAGCTTTCCAGGAGAGCCCGTGGGGGGCTAATGCTTCTCCATCTCTCAGTCCTCGCCTCGGCCCGTAGCTGCCCACGCCCCTCTGACACCCACCCGAATGCACACTTGGGCCCTGGGAGGCCGGCGACACTCACATTCCTGGCGGTCCAACAGGCAAGTGCTCCGAGGGCCACGGTGAGGAGCCATCCCACCCTCGCTGTGTGAGCAGGTGCCAGACAGAGCCGGAGACTTAGCTCGAGTCGCCCAGACACGGCACCGCGCCCACGGGTGGGAGCTCCGCCAACATGCCCTCCACTTGCTGCGTCCCCAAGACGCGCCCCCGCCGCCGGCAGCCTCCTGTGCGTTTAAGACATAAGCACGCAGTCAATGTTCTTGTCTCATTTGCCGCTGCAAGTATGCCGAACTGTGTTCTTCTGTTTGTTTGACTTTCCTTAAACGTTTTTTAAATTGCGGTAAAATGTATGTAACATAAAATTTGCCATTTTACGTGTTTTTAAGGGTAGTTTAGGGGCACGAAGTACTTCCCCATTGTCGTGCAACTGTCCCCACCATCCGTCTTCGGGACGTTACTATCATCCCGATCTGAAACTCTATCTCCACTAAACACCATCTCCAGAGTGGCTTGCAGTGGCTGTACCAACTTGCATTCCCACCAACAATGTAGGAGGGACCCCCTTTCTCCACATCCTCTCCAACAATTGTTGTTTCCTGTCTTGTTAATTTTGGCCATTCTAACTGGCGTAAGGTGGTATCTCAGTGTGGTTTTGATTTGAATTTCCCTGATGGCTAATGATTTTGGAACATTTTTTCATGTGTCTGTTAGTCATTCTTATGTTTTCTTTGCAGAAGTGTCTGTTCATGTCTTCCGACCATTTTTTGACTTGATTTGACTGTTTTTTGGGTGTTGAGTTTGGGAAGTTCTTTATGGATCTTGGATATCAGCCCTTTATCTGTAGTGTCATTTGCAAGTATCTTCTCCCATTCCGTGGGCTGCCTCTTAGTTTTGCTGACCATTTCTTTTGCTGTGCAGAAGCTTTTTATCTTGATGAAGTCCCAAAAGTTCATTTTTGCTTTTGTTTCCCTTGCCTTTGGGGATGTGTCTTGAAAATGTTTCTGTGGCCGATGTCAAAGAGGTTACTGCCTATGTTCTCCAGGATTTTGATGGATTCCTGTCTCACACTGAGGTCTTTCATCCATTTAGAGTTTATCTTTGTATATGGTATAAGTGAATGATCCAGTTCCATTCTTCTATATGTAGCTGTCCAGTTTTCCCAGCACCATTTATTGAAGAGACTGTCTTTTTTCCATTGGATATTTTTTCCTGATTTGTTGAAGATTAGTTGACCATAGAGTTGAGGGCCCATTTCTGGAGTCTCTATTCTGTTCCATTGGTCTATGTGTCTGTTTTTGTGCCAGTACCATGCAGTCTTGTCACTTTTTTGATGGTGTCTTTTGAGTTACTAAGGTTTTGAATTTTGGTGAAGTCCAATTTATGTTTTTCTTTTAATCTTCATGCTTTCGGTGTCATAGCTAAGAATCCATTGTCAAATCCAAGGTCACCAAGTGTTTCCCCTGTGTTTTCTTCTAAGACATTTTGATTTTAGCTCTTACACTTAGGATATTTATCCATTTTTAGTTAATTTTTATGTGTGGGGTGAGGTAGGATTTCCAACGATATTATTTTGCATGTAGAAATCTAGTTTTTCCAGCACCATTTGTTGAAAAGATGATTTCTTCCCCCACTGAATAATCTTGAAACCCTTGTCAAAAATCAATTGGCTGGGGCGCCTGGGTGGCACAGCGGTTAAGCGTCTGCCTTCGGCTCAGGGCGTGATCCTGGCATTATGGGATCGAGCCCCACATCAGGCTCATCCGCTGTGGGCCTGTTTCTTCCTCTCCCGCTCCCCTGCTTGTGTTCCCTCTCTCGCTGGCTGTCTCTCTCTGTGTCAAATAAATAAATAAAATCTTAAAAAAAAATCAATTGGCCATAAATATATGTGTGTGCGTCTGGACTCTCAGCTTTATTCCATCGGTCTACATGTCTCTTTTTACGCCAGTATCACACTGGTTCAATCACCGTACTTTTGTAGTAAGTTTTGAAATCAGCAATTGTGAATCCTCCAGCTTTCTTCGCCTTTTCCAAGATTATTCTCTTCTAGGCCCCTGCCAATTCCATATGATTTTGAGGATCGGCTTTTTCATTTCTAGAGAAAAAGGCTTTGGGATTTCAATAAGGATTCCATTGAATCTGCAGGTCACTTTGGGTGGTACTGTCACCTTAATGTTGTCTTCCCATCCATGAACATGGGATGTCCTTCCGCCTACGCTCATTGTCTTCTCCTCTTGCAGCAGTCTTTTATAGTTACCTGTATACAAGTCTTTCATCCCTTGGTTAAATTTATTGCTGGGGATTTTATTCTTTTGGATGTGATTTTCACTGCTTTAAAAAATGTTGAAAAGCAGATGACTGCATGAAAGAAATACATGTCACTTAGTTTTAGAAAAACACGTGCTTATTTGATATATCTATTACGATAGCAGGCTGTCATGTTTACTGCTCATTTACATGCTGTTTACATGCTTTCTACTTCTCCATGTATTTATAGCATGCTTATGTTTGGAAGCATAGGCTGGATGTCAGTCACCAGGACTTTGTGAGCTCTGTTCCTGAAGTTTGTTGCGTGCAGCACTGTTAATGGCAAGTCTGATGCCAGTCTGATTTTTATTTTTCTGTAGATGACTTCTGTTTGTTTTGTTCTCTGGAGATGCTTTTGGTAACCACTTATTTTTTTTTTTTTTTTTAAAGATTTTATTTATTTATTCGACAGAGAGAGACAGCCAGCGAGAGAGGGAACACAAGCAGGGGGAGTGGGAGAGGAAGAAGCAGGCCCACAGCAGAGGAGCCTGATGCGGGGCTCGATCCCGGAACGCCGGGATCACGCCCTGGGCCGAAGGCAGACGCCCAACCACTGTGCCACCCAGGCGCCCCGGTAACCACTTATTATCCCTAATGTTCTGCAATTTCAACAGGATATGTCTGGGTTTTCCCCATTCGTTTTTCTTGGCATTGCTTAGTCTTTCCAACCTGGAGGCTGTGTCTTCCACTGTGGGACATGTTCCTCCCCAGGGATGCATTTCCTCAACCCCCTGTGTCCTCGCTGTGCTCCCTCTGTGAATCCCGCATAGCGGAGGCTGCACCCCCAGCTGGGTCATTCATGATGGTTTCTTTTCCCTCATACTTTCTACCTCTTTGACATTTTGTTCTAAGTTGGAGGGATTTCTCAACCTCACCTTTAAGCTCCTCTGTTTCATTTAAATATCAACAATACATTTGATATCTATGACGTTTTTGGAGTAAGTTTTCTAATTGTTCCTTTTCAAAGCCTCTTGCCCTTGCTTATGGCTCCAACATCTTCTTGATGTCTGAGTATATTTAAGATTTTTAGATTTAATTTAATTTAAATTTAAATTTCAAAGGTGATTTCTGCTTTGTAAACTATATGCTTTCTCTGGGGTGTATTTTTATGTTGGTAGTCTCAGGCTTTCTTTCTCATGCCATTGGCTTTGCTTGTGAGCTGGGGTGATGGGCGGGTGGTCCTTGGTGGTCTGGGCTCCTCTTCCACCGTGTGTCAGTCTATGTTGAGTTAGAGAAAGCTCACTTGTGTGGGGAGGCTGACATGGCACTCTGGGATTGGGAGCGGGGGTCTGCCAGGTGGTGGGCTTCACTTGGGAATAAGAAAATTGGGAGCCCAGAAGCCAGAATGAGAGTTATGTACCTGGGGGTGCCAACAGCTCCCCAGGAGCCTCAGCCCTTTCTGGATGAGATGTTCAACTGTCCGAGAGATACACTGGTGGTGATCAGGGGAGAGACAGGACTGCTGGACACTTGGCCTTGGGGGGCGCCTGTTTGGGTGGCCTTGGCTCCTCTCCTCCATTGAGGACACACCCCTCCTCCACCAGGCCTGCTCCTGGGGAGCAGATGCAGTTGTGCTCTAGGGCCCCTGCCTCAGGGTCGGCACACTCACCTGTGCTTCTCATTGCATTTGTTGAGTCCCTCACCCATTGAAAGCTGACTATTCCCCCGCAGGAGGTCCTGGGAGTAGAATGGGAGTGGTGGGCTCAGTCTGCCATCTTGAATGGAAGCATCAGCTCTTGTGGAGTGTTGGGTTTCCCACAACCACCCTGGTACTCTGGGTGTTTGGCCAACACGCAGTCCACCTTATTCCATTGGATTGCTGGGTACCCAATCCACTTTGAAGATTAGGTTGCCTCAGCATGGAGGCTATTGGTTTAATTTCCCATCCAAAGCAGGAATCCCCTTGTGGCTTCTATTTTTTTAAAGGAAAATTTTATTTTATTTTATTTTTTTATTTTTAAGATTTTATTTATTTATTGGACAGAGAGAGACAGCCAGTGAGAGAGGGAACACAAGCAGGGAGAGTGGGAGAGGAAGAAGCAGGCTCCCAGTGGAGGAGCCTAATGTGGGGCTCGATCCCAGAACGCTGGGATCACGCCCTGAGCCGAAGGCAGACGCTTAACGACTGCGCCACCCAGGCGCCCCAGGAAAATTTTATTTTAAACTATTTAGCTCAACAATTATTTTCAACTATTTTTATTTTCATTTTATTATGAAAAATTTCAAACATGCAGAAATGTTGAAAGAATTAAACAGTGTGTATCTATATACCCACTCCTCGAGCCCATAGCTAACACTGAGCCTCATTTACGTTCTCAGATACTTGCCCATCAAACCACCCCTCTATCCATACATCTTAGTGTTTTGGAGCATTTCAAAGTGAGTTACAAACAGCAGTACACCTCACTCAAACATTTAGGAAGCGTACCATTAACAGGAATTCAATTTTTGTGCTTTTGTATGTGGAATAATATGAATCTTAGGTGTTTCATTTGATGAATTTTGACAAATACATTCACTTTAGTAGCCCGTACTCAATCAGGACCCACACCTTGACCGTGCGCCCAGGCATATCTGGGCCCCAGACATGACCTGTGCCCACCCCTCTGGCCATGGACCTAACCATCCTCCCCAGATGGCCTCTTCTGCCTCGTCAGTTTCACCCAACTCCACCAGAAGCAGCCATTGTTCTGATTTTTAAAAAGAGTAAATTAGTTCAGCTTGTCTTAGAGCCTCACATAGATGGAATCATGCGGCAGGTGCTCTTCTGCCCGAATCCATCCACCAACACCGTGTTTTTGAGATCCGTTCACGTGGTTGCGAATGCAGTGCGGTCCTCTTGTCTGACTGTCGTGGCTTGTTTACCGATCCCTGTGGATGGGCATGGGGGTTGATTCTAGTTCTGTCTCTTATTGAGAGAGTGGAATAAATGCACCTTCTCTTCAAGCCTTCAGCACCCAGAAGCTGGAACAGCCTCCAGGTGCCCGTTATTTTGTAGGATAGCTCTAACTTTTAGGGAACGCTTTCTTCTTTGAGCTGAAGTCTGCATCCCTGTCACCCTGGCTCCTTGGTGCAACCTTTGGGGCAACACACGATGGACCTCTCCCCTCGGGAAGTCCTGCACATAACCAAACCACTGCAGGTCCCTCAGGCTGAGTCTCTTCCTCCCGGCATTTGCCTGTCACTGGCACACTTTCTAGGGTCCCAAGAACGGCGCACGAAGTCCTCATTTGAAACAGTGGGAAGGAATGTCCCATTCAGATCCAAGAGCCTGGATTACCACTTTTCTCAGAGGGGCTCCCCAACATGCTGAGGGGCATGACCATCCCAGGAGAACCATCCTTCTACTCAGTCATCGGCTTGTCCAAGACAGCAGATGACACGGAGAAACAGCTTCTGGGCAAAATCACAGAAAGGCACAGTGCTGAGGAGCAGAGAGATTTATTTTTGATAGATCACTAAACTTGCATGGATAAGAAAACCACCGTCACCGATTCAGTCATGAGACATGGTGGGAGAGGTCAATAGAGAATTGATATTCCAGATGATTTGTCAGCAGCAGTTAGGGGTGCCGCAGGGAACAGGCCTGCAGACCAGGGTAGGACAGGAGGGCTGGCAGCCCCCAGAGGACTGGAGGGAGGAAGCCACATACACGATGGGCTTGCAGCTCACAGGAAGGCATACAGCAGACTTGCAGCTCACAGGCAGGCACACGGCAGGCCTGCAGATCACAGGCACGGAGCAGGACACCTGGCTGGGGATGGGCACGGAGCAGGACACCTGGCTGGGGCTGGGCACAGAGCAGGACGCCTGGCAGGAGCTGGGCACACAGCAGGTTGTCTGGCAGGAGCTGGGCACATAGCAGGTCGTCTGGCAGGAGCTGGGCACACAGCAGGCTGAGCTGCCGGAGGAGGCCTGGCCACAGGCCACTGGGCAGCATAGGGATGGGCAGCCACAGGCTGACTGGCAGGAGATGGCTGAGCCGCACACAGGCTGGCACAGCAGAGCCACGCGGGGGGCACTGCAGGAGCCCTGGCAGCCTGGAGGAGTGCAGCAGGTGGGGATGCAGTCCAGGGAACCAGGGCAGGATGCCTGGCAGGAGCTGGGCATGCAGCAGGCCTGCTGGCAGCCCGTGGAGCAGCTGGTGTGGCACATGGTAGTGTGGGGCTGGAGTGGAGTCGGGGTGGAGGATGGGGCTGGTCTGGAGGCTCCTTCCCTGGGCAGCCTTTATACCCGGGCTGTGGCATCCTGGCCACCAGCCACACAGGTGCCCTCCTCCTGGTTGCCTGATTGTTTTCCTCTTCCTCCTCCTCCTCCGTGCATCCCTTCCTGGAGTTTCTGCTGGAAGTGACCCGGTTCAGGAAGCTGCATCAGCGGGAGGCTTGGCGTGACCCAGAAGCCCTGTGATTTCTGGCTCAGAGCCCAGGTTGGGTGGTGAAGGACCATCAGCTGGGGCCAAGGGACCTTACATCAGGATGTTTGAGGTCCTCCCCAAGCTTGCACACCCTGTCCTTTGTCCACACAAGCACCATCTTTTTTTTTATAATAATATTTTTTATTATATTATGTTAGTCACCATACAGTACATCCCTGGTTTTTGATGTAAATTTCGATGATTCATTAGTTGCGTATAACACCCAGTGCACCATGCAATACGTGCCCTCCTTACTACCCATCACCGGTCTATCCCAATCCCTCACTCCCCTCCCCTCTGAGGCCCTTAGTTTGTTTCTCAGAGTCCATAGTCTCTCATGTGATTGTTTTCCTCTTCCTCCTCCTCCTCCTCCGTGCGTCTCTTCCTGGAGTTTCGGCTGGAAGTGACCCGGTTCAGGAAACTGCATCAGCGGGACGCTTGGCGTGACCCAGAAGCCCTGTGATTTCTGGCTCAGAGCCCAGGTTGGGTGGTGAAGGACCATCAGCTGGGGACAAGGGACCCCACATCGCGATGCTTGAGGTCCTCCCCAAGCTTGCACACCCTGTCCTCTGTCCACACAAGCACCATCTTGCACGCCAGACCAAGGGTCCCCCATTTTGACTTGGAGACTCCGTGACCCAGAAGATCTTCCCAATGGACCAGAGCCAAGCGGCTGGGCTCCTCATCGGGGACAGCCGTGGCCGTGTCACCCACCATGTCACCCAGTCCCAGCTTTGTGCCGGGCGCCGTGCTAAGCCTTTTACCTGGATCAGCTCATCACTGACTAGTCACCAGTCCTTGCAGCATCCAAGGGGTGGGTGACACCCCACTTACACGGATGCACAATTAGATTCCATGATGTGTGCGCGCTCAGCACTGGGGCAAAGAAGCAGGAATCCGAAGCTGCTGGGTCCACGCTGGAGACTGTGGTCTTTACCATTGTGCCAAATTATGCGGGGGCTTTAGAAGTTCAGTAGTGACATATCCTCACGTGGCCCAGTAACAAGTCACACTAGTTAAGTCATTCCAAGACTGTGGTCTCTGGAGCTCATGCTGTGGTCAGAGCAGAGACAACAAATAGCCTGGAGTCCCCCTGAGACCGCACAGCAGTGTGACCTTGAGACCTGTGGACAAGCCACGAGCTCATGAGGTCCGCCGTCCACATGCTCCTCTGTTGGCTCTGACCACAGGTTAAAACCACAGTTAGGACCAAGAGGATTGAGGGCGACCGCACGTGACCACATGTCCAGATGTGACCTAGTAACAGAGTTGCACATTTGCATCGGTCACTGTCGTCCAAGCCAATGAGAAGAACAGAGAGCCTCTTACACTCCCTGCTCCTTCGTCCTGCCCGTAGGGCTCCTCCCAGCCCACCCCCGCCAGCGTTCCTTGTCGCGCACTCTGCTGCTGGTGCTTCTCTTCGCTTTCGTCTTCCCGGAAAGGTTTCATCTCACCCTCTTTCAAAGGACTTTCTCTCTTTTTTGCTGTACATGGAATCCTTGATTGGCCGTGTCTGTCTTCAGCATCTCGACACTGTTCTCCGGTCTCCGCTTCTGATGAGAAGTCAGCTGTTAATGTTTTTTTCTCGTCTATAAAGTGTTTCTCCTCTCACTGCTTTGAAGGCTTTGCTCTGTATTTTTGGTTTTCATCACTGCAACTATTATGTGCCCAGAGATGGTTTTCTTTGTATTTATCTAGCTTGGGTTTTTCTCTAAGATCCTAGGATCTGTAAATTGGTGTCATTTTTTTGTTTTAAGTCAGGTTTGGGAGACTTGTCCATTGTGTCTTCAACACAGTTTTATACTTTGATTTCATTCTCTCCCCCGGAGGTTGAACTTAACCTGTGTGTTAGACTGTCTGACACTGGCTCACAGGCTCTTTTTCTTTTTTTAAAGATTTATGTATTTATTAGAGAGTGAGCGAGAGGGGGAGACGCAGAGGGAGAGAGAATTTCAAGCAGACTCCCTGCTGAGCGCAGAGTCCAATGTGGGGCTCAATCTCACGACCCTGAGACCATGACCTGAGCTGAAACCAAGACCCGGATGCCCAGTGGACTTAGCCACCCTGGTGGCCCTCTTTTTATTTTTCTTAGCTCATCCTTCTCCGTCAGGTTAGATGATTTCTCTTGATGTGCATTCACTTTTACACACTCTACTCTTCGATCTTCCACTTTCCAGTGGACATTTCATGTCCACCTTGTGTTTCAGTTCTAGAATTCCTTTTTTTTTTTGACCAGTTTCCGTTTATCTCCCTAACATTCCCTCTCCATTCAGTCATGAAAATAATACTTTCCTTTAATTCTTTGAACATACCTTCCTTGGATTCTTGAAATGTATTTATAATAGCTGCTCTCCCACCATTGTTTGCCTGGCCAATGTCCAGACCATCTCAAGTTTCATTACCATTGATTGACTTGTTTCTTTAACTGTGGATTATGTTTTCTATATCTCTTATGTCTAGTGATTTTTTAAATTGTATATCGAAATTACTTATGACATAGATATAAGATGTCTGCATTCTCTTTTACTGGCTGTTGATTTTTGTTCTGGTAGATAGTGATTAGCTGGCCATCTCGGACGTGTGCAGCCTGGGTCTACTCTTTGTTAGGTGCGTCTGTTCCATCAGCTGCAGGTGTCCAGGAGCGTGGCTAGGTGTGTGGCTTCCAGAACAGAATCAGACAGACTCTCCTGTCGGTGACAAGCTGTCCTGGAACATCGTAGATGACACCCCCACCCCAAAGAGAGGTCTGAGTCCTTATGCTGAGATTGCCCCGTCCAGGCAGACCCCAGCAGGCACACCCCAGCAGGCCCACCAGGCAGGTGGGCCCAGAGTCTCTTTGTGCAAGGAATGAGTGACACGGAGGAGGGGGTGCCTGAAGCAGATAGATGGTGCTCCTCACAGGGGGACTCTAGAGTGGGGACAGTGTCTCCCTGACAAACAGGCTTGGCCTGTGAGTGTATGGGTCCAGGTGTGTGTGCCTCGGTGTGGGTGCCTGAACCTCGCTGAGCTCTGTGTCCGTCTTTGGGGCCCTGCTCTGAAAGATTCTCGTAAACCAGCCCGAGTCTTATAACTCAGCAGCATTTTGCAGAAGTTTTTTCAGAAATACCATCTTTTGCATTAGATTCTAGAGGCGTCCTCACCATCAAGAGAGGGGTGGGAGGGGAATGCAAGACCGTAGGCTCTTTATAAGAGCATGTGGACTCCGGAGGCTCCCAGCCAGAGCCCCACGGGGGCGGACAGTGGTAGAAGTCAGGCGAGAGCCCCAGGAGGAGAGGAAGACCCGCTACCAGACTCAGCCAGCCCTTCTCTGAGTCCCACATGACGGTTGGCATCTGTGGGCCGCATGGGTGCGGCTGGTGTTCTCTCCCACTTCCCGGGGACACCCCTGCTTCTGGTGGGGCTGCGCCTCCCCGCAGGAGGTCCGTGCCTTTGTTTACTGACGATGAGGCTTTCTCAAGACAAGGGCCCGAGGTCGCTGGCGCCAGGAGTTCTCTGCGACCCGTGCCCATCCCTCCACACTCATGCTGTGGGCAGGTGGTTGCCGTGTCCTTCCTGAGTGTCGGCCATGCTTGACCTGCAGCCTGAGGCTCCTGGAACTCTCAGACATGAGTCGGACACACCTGTTCTCCTGGCTTCTGTCCCAGAGCCTTCCCGATGCAGTGGAGGCTGTCCAGGGGCCACCGTCATGTGCACAGGGGGATCGGGACGCCCATGTTTTCAGATCCACACAGAAGTAGCTCTGGCAAAATCGTAAGGAAGGAGGCAGAATCTGCCTGGTGCTGGTGAGACACGGGCAGGCTTCCAAGTGTAACATGTACTTGAAGAGGGGCCATGAGTCATGAAGGTGAGGGCCAAACAAATAAAACATCTGCCACAGAAAACAAACTTCTGGGAGACAGCCCAGAAGAAGCACAAACAAGGAAGACAGCAGTTGCGTCCCATGCTGTCTGGACACCTGCAGCCCGGGTATAAAGGCTGCCCAGGGAAGGAGCCTTCAGACATCACTGCCCTCCTCTCTGACTCCACTCCAATCCCACGCCACCATGTGCCACACCAGCTGCTCCATGGGCTGCCAGACTTCCTGCAGCACCCCCAGCTCCTCCCAGACGTCCTGCTATGTGCCCGTGAGCTGCCAGCCCACCGTGTCCGTGCCCGTGAGTTGCCAGTCCTCTGTGTCTGTGCCCTTGAGCTGCCAGCCTGCTGTGTCCGTGCCCGTGAGCTGCCAGCCCACCGTGTCCGTGCCCGTGAGTTACCAGTCTGCCGTGTCTGTGCCCGTGAGCTGCCAGCCCGCTGTGTCCGTGCCTGTGAGCTGCCAGCCCGCCGTGTCCGTGCCCATGAGCTGCCAGCCCTCTGTGTCCGTGCCTGTGAGCTGCCAGCCTGCCATGTATGTTGTCCCCTCCTCCCAGTCCTCTGTGTGTGCGCCCATGAGCTACAAGCCTCTAGTGTTCGTGGCCCTCTCCAGCCAGTCGTCCGGGGGCTGCCAGCCCACCCGCCCCACCCTGCTCTGCAGACCCACCTCCTGTAGCACCCCATGCTGCCTCTGACCACGAGCCTCCCACCCAGCTGCTCCCAGGGCACAGGGGGCCACCCCTGCACCCCTCCTAGAACAAGTCTTCAGTGGCCTCCAGGTTCTGCATGGGGCAGGTGAAGAGCATGCCCAGCGGACCCTCTGAAGCCTGTGGCAAGGATGTAGCAGGGTGATCGGGATCCCTCTGTGACCCTGCGTCTCCCCTCCGGGAGGCCCTGGTTCCCAGGTCGCCTTCTCCAGCATGGAACCAACCCTGTGTGAGCCAAATAAACAAGTCTTCCTGATGCGGCTCTGTATGCCTGTCTTTCTGTTTCTGTTTTCTGCCCACCTAGTCCGTGCTACAAAGGGGGGAAGGCTAAGCCCCTTCTCACAGCAGCTCACAGGAAGTGGGAGCCCCTTGGAGGGAGTGGCAGTGCACGTGGCTGGGGCCGTGGCTCACCCTCTCTCCACGGCTGCTCTTGCTTCCCCTTGGCTGTCGGTTCTTGCCTCAGGGCTGGAGGACGGGCTTTCCCCATCACGTCAGAAGATGTCCTGTGTCTTGGGTCCCGTGTCCCATGTCCCAGAAAGTTGAGTCCAGCTTTTTGCCCTTTTATACCTTAGATCTGCAGAACCCAGTCAGTTCTGGGCCCCAGCTCATGACTCACTTCTGTTGCCGGTCCACATGTGGCCCATTTTTAATTGATTGATGATCAGTTATTGATTATTATAATAACCCCCCATGAACCTAGTTCTTACACGGATGCTAGAACACCATCAATATTTTACCCCTGACTCTCGGGGTAACAAGTGTTAGATTTGTGTGCTCTTTGCTGCCTTTTAAGCAAGAGAGTGGAGCCACCCCTCTGTGCCCCAGAAAAGCGAGTTTTCTCATGCGGGGCTCTGGATGACGGCAGGAGGTATCGTCCTGCACATACTGGCCTGGAACTTACTTGTTCACTGCGTGTGCTGTTGCTAGTGTTCCTTGCGTGTCCCATGTCGTGCGTCCTCTTGACCCTTCCGTGCTCTTCTCCTCGGGGGCTGTTTTAGGTCACACCTGCTCCTGCACCTGGCAGGTGTGGGTGCCAAGGGAACTGGGGCGGGAGGGCCTGGCCGTGGACTGTCCTTGCCCCTCCTCTGGCACCTGTGACCCTTCCACGGAGGCCAGCCGACCTCCCGTCCCTGGCACGGCGTTCATCTGTGCATTGGGCAGCGCCTCAGGCCGGGCAGGAGAGCGAAGGTGCACGGGAGCTGGGCTGTGTGGCCGCGGGAGCCAGTGTCCCACCGGGAACGTACACCAGCTGGAAGTCCCAGGCCACGGTGGAGATTTGGGGAATTCGGGTTCTCATTCACCTTGTCTCCGAAGACACCATAGCTCTAGGCCTTGTTTCTGGGGGTTTGTTTCGTAATGAATTTTCTGGGTCAGAGAGGCAGGTGAGGTTTGAGACCCACCAGCCTGGCACCTCACGGGCCTGTAGCAAGAGGAGGCCTGGCTGCAGGCCCCTGGGCAGCACGGGGACGGGCAGCCACGTGGAAGCTGGCAGGAGGCGCAGCCCTGCCATGCGGGGGGCACCACGCAGGGGGCAAAGCAGCAGCTCCTCTGGCCTGGGGGGGCGCAACAGTGTGGCTCACGGGGGTGAGGCCAGGGTGGGACAGGGTAGGGGACAGCAACACAGAGCAGAACTGCTGTCTCCCTGGACGTTCCTGCCACCCAAGGGTCTGGATTTGGTTGTCGGAGGCTGTGCTTGGGCTGCGTGCGACACCTGTCACAAGCTCTGCAGCCCCTCCCACTGCAGAAGAGGAGCCTGGTCCTCTGTCTCCACGTCAGTTCTGTACTCCACCTCCCAGGCAGCTGTGGTGTGGACAGACCACTGATTTGACTCAAACCCGCCCCAGTGTTGCCTGTCGTGGGCATCAGTGGACCGTGCACCAGGAGACAGCCCAGGAGAGGCCCCTCAGCAGCCCTCCCCAGAACCTCTCGCCTGAGTGCCTCCTGTCTGCCCCCATCTTCTGCCTCACCCACCTCCACCTGGTCCTGTGCCATAGACAACACAGGCACACACATAGGCACACACATGGGCACGCGAGCACACATGAGCACACACAGACACACACACGCATATGTGAGCATGCACACATGGACACACATGCACACACGGGTGCACACACACGGGCACACAGGTGCACACACAGGCACACACACACATGGGCACACACACGCACACACAAGCACACACACAGACACACACAGGCACACAGGTGCACACACAGGCACTTACACACAGCCCTGTGCTGGCTCCCTTGTTAAACTGGCCGGTGGGAATTCCCATGAAGCTCACAGTGTCGGTGGGACACAGGATGCCTGTGTGGGGAACCTTCGGCTATGTTGCTGCGTGAGAGGCGTGTGGCAAGAAAAAGGCTATTGGCAGAGTCCAGAGAAGGAAAAGGAGTTTTACTGGGTTAGAAAAGCCCTCCCTAGTGCCCCCTGCTGGAACCCCACTTGAGGTTGGGATTGATCACCCCAGTGCGTGTCTTCACCCATGTCTGAAATAATGCATTATATTCTGGCAGGTTTTGAACATTTAAATGACATCATAACTGTGCATCCTTTTGTAACATGCTTTTCTCCCCCCTTAACATGTTGGAGCAATCCATCCCTGAAGATACCTGTGGCCCTTGCCCTTCTGTTCATGGCTGTATAGTATTCCACTGTACGAATGTACTGCAATCCATTTGTTTTCCTTCACGGACATAAGGTTGTCCTTAATTTTTAGCTACTGCCTCAGACGCTGCCAGTTTCCATTCTTCTAACTTTTCTGGTGCACACGGCCAGTGTTGCTCTCTCCAGAAGTGCTCCTGCTTGTGCACGGCCTTCACCTGCACTGGACCGAGCAAAACACTCCGCAGAGCAGCTGTCCCCACCTCACACACCAGCTTCCACGGCATCAGCTATCCCCGTCTTCAAAAAATTTTTTAAATTTAAATTCAATTAATTAACATATAGTGTATTTTTAGTGTCAGAGGTAGAGGTCAGTGATTCATCAGTTGTAATAACACCCAGTGCTCATTACATCAAGTGCCCTCCTTCGTGCCCATCACCCCGTTTCCCCAACCCCCACCTACCTCCCCTCCAGCAGCCCTCAGTTTGTTCCCTAGAGTTAAGCGTCTCTCATGGTTTGTCCCCCTCTCTGATCTCTTCTTGTTTTATTTTCCCCTCTCTTCCCCTATGATCCTCTGTCTTGTTTCTTAAATTCCACATATGAGAGAAATCATATGATAATTGTCTTTCTCTGATTGACTTATTTCACTTAACATGATACCCTCTAGTTCCAGCCACATCACTGCAAATGGCAAGATTTCATCCTCTCTGATGTCTGGGTAATATTCCATTGTATATATGAACCACATCTTCTTTATCCATTCAGCTGTCGATGGACATCTGGGCTCTTTCCCCACTTTGGCTGTTGTGGACATTGTTGCTGTGAACATTGGGGTGCAGGTGCCCCTTCAGATCACTACATGTGTATCTTTGGGGTAAATACCTAGTAGTGTCATTTCTGGGTTGTAGGGTAACTCTATTTTCAACTTTTTGAGGAACCTCCATACTGTTTTCCAGAATGGCTGCACCAGCTTGCATTCCCACGAACAATGTAGGAGGGCTCCCCTTCCTCCGCATCCTCTCCAACATCTGTTGTTTCCCAACTTGTTGATTTTAATTATTCTGACTGGTGTGAGGTGGGATCTCATTGTGGTTTGGATCTGCATTTCCCTGATGCCCAGTGATGTGGAGCATTTTTTCATGTGTCTGTCGGCCAGCTAGATGTCTTCTTTGGAGAAATGTCTTTTCATGTCTTCTGCCCATTTCTTGACAGGATTATTTGTTTTTTGGGTGTTGAGCTTGATTTATAGATTCGGGGTACTAACCCTTTATCTGATAAAACATTTGCAAATATCTTCTCTCATTCCTTCGGTTGTCTTTTGGTTTTGTCGACTGTTTCCTTTGCTGTGCAGAAGTTGTTTATCTTGATAAAGTCCCAGTAGTTCACTTTTGCCTTTGTTTCCCTTGCCTTCGGAGACGTGTCTAGCAAGAAGTGCTGCGGCCAAGGTCATAGAGGTTGCTGCCTGTGTTCTCCTCTAGGATTTTGATGGATTCCTGTCTCACATTTAGGTCTTTCTCCCATTTTGAGTCTATTTTTGTGTATGGTATAAGAGAATGGTCCAGTTTCATTCTTCTGCATGTGGCTGTCCAATTTTCCCAGCACCATTTGTTGAAAAAACTGTATTTTTCCTTTGGATATTCTGTCCTGCTTTGTCAAAGGTTAGTTGACCATAGGGTTGAGGGTCCCTTTCTGGGTTCTCTATTCTGTTCCGTTGATCTGTGTCTGTTTTTGTGCCAGGACCATGCTGTCTTGATGATTGCAGCTTTGTAATAGAACTTGAAGTCCGAAATTGTGATGCCAACAGCTTTGGTTCTCTTTTTCAACATTCCTTTGGCTATTCAGGGTCTTTCCTGGTTCCATACAAATGTTAGGATTGTTTGTTCAAGCTCTGTAAAAAAAGTTGATGGTATTTTGATAGGGATTTCATTGACTGTACAAATTGCTGTAGGTAGCCTAAACGTTTTAACAGTATTTGTCTTTCCAATCCATGGGCATGGAATGTTTTTCCATTTCTTTGTGTCTGCCTCAATTTCTTTCATAAGTGTTCTGTAGTTTCTAGAGTACAAATCCTTTACCTCTTCGGTTAGGTTTAATCCTAGGTATCTTATGCTTTTTAGTGCAATTGTAAATGGTATCGACTCCTTAATTTCTCTTTCTTCTGTCTCATTAATAGTGTATAGAAATGCAGCTGATTTCTGTGCATTGATTTTATATCCTGCCATGTTGCTGAATTGCTGTGTGAGTTCTAGCAATTTTGGGGTGAAGTCTTTTGGGTTTTTCATATAAAGTATCATGTCATCTGTAAAAAGTGGGAGTTTGACTTCTTCTTTGCCAATTCAGATGCTTTTTATTTCTTTTTGTTGTCTGATTGCTGAGGCTCGGACTTCTAGTACTATGTTGAACAACAGTGGTGATAGTGGACATCCCTGTCGTGTTCCGGACCTTAGGGGAAAAGCTCTCAGTTTTTCCCCATTGAGAATGATATCTGCTATGGGCTTTTCATATATGGCTTTATGATATTGAAGTATGTTCCCTCTATCCCTACACTGAAGAGTTTTAATCAAGAAAGGATGCTGTACTTTGTGAAATGCTTTTTCTGAATCTTTTGAGAGGATCATATGGTTCTTGTCCTTTCTGTTTTTAATGTGGTGTATCACATTCATTGATTTGCAGATATTGAACCACACTTGCAGCCCAGGAATAAATCCCACTTGGTCGTGGTGAATAGTCCTTTTAATGTACTGTAGGATCCTATTGACTAGTATCTCAGTGAGAATTTTTGCATCCATGAGGGACATTGGTCTGTAATTCTCCTTTTTAGTGGAATGTTCATGAGGGATATTGGTTTGTAATTCTCCTTTTTAGTGGAATCTTTGGTTTTGGGTCAAGGTAATGCTGGCGTCATAGAAAGAGTTTGGAAGTTTTCCTTTCATTTTATTTTTTGAAACAGCTTCAGAAGAATAGGTATTAATTTTTCTTTAAATGTTTGGTAGAATTCCCCTGGGAAGCCATCTGGCCCTGGGCTCTTGTATTTTGGGAGATTTTTGATTACTGCTTCAATTTCCTTGCTGATTATGGGTCTGTTCAGGTTTTCTATTTCTTCCTGTTTCAGTTTTGGTAGTTATATATCTCTAGGAACGCATCCATTTCTTCCAGATTGCTTAATTGGTTGGGATTTAGTTGCTCATAATATGTTCTTATAGTTGTTTGTATTTCTTTGGTGTTGGTTGTGATCTCTCCTCTTTTATTCATGATTTTATTTATTTGGGTCCTTTCTAGTCTGGCCAGGGGTTTATCAATCTTATTAATTCTTTCAAAGAACCAGTTCCTAGTTTCGTTGATCTGTTCTACTGTTCTTTTGGTTTCTATTTCATTGATTTCTGCTCTAACTTTATTATTTCTCTTCTGCTGGATTTTTGAGACTTTTCTTGTTTCTTGAGAAAGGCTTGTATTGCTAAATACTTCCCTCTTAAGACCGCCTTTTCTGCATCCCAAAGATTTTGAACAGTTGTGTTTTCATTTTCATTTTTTTCCATGAATTTTTAAAATTCCTCTTTAATTTCCTGGTCGACCCATTCATTCTTTGGTAAGATGCTTTTTAACCTCCATGTATTTGAGTTCCTTCCAAATTTTCTCTTGTGATTGAGTTCAAGATTCAAAGCATTGTGGTCTGAAACTATGCAGAGAATGATCTCAATCTTTTGATACAGGTTGAGACCTGATTTGTGACCCCACATGTGATCTATTCTGGAGACTGTTCTATGAGCACTCGAGAAGAACGTGTATTCTGTTGCTTTAGGATGAAATGCTCTGAGTATATCTGTGAAGTCCATCTGGTCCAACGGTGTGTCATTCAAAGCCCTTGTTTCCTTTTTGATCTTCTACTCAGATGATGTGTCCATTGCAGTGAGTGGGATGTTAGTCCTCTACTATTATTGTATTATTATCTATGTGCTTATTTAATTTTGTTATTAATTGGTTAATATAATTGGCTGCTCCCATGTTAGGGACATAAATATTTACAATTGTTAGATCTTCTTGTTGGATAGACCCTTTAATTATAATATAATGTCCTTCCTCATCTCTTATTACAGCTTTTGGTTTAAAATCTAATTTGTCCGATATAAGGATTGTTACCCCAGCTTTCTTTTGATGTCCATTAGCATGATAAATGGTTTTCCACCCCCTCACTTTAAATTTGGAGGTGTCCTTGGGTCAAAAATGAGTCTCTTGCAGACAGCATATGGATGGGTCTTGCTTTTTTATCCAATCTGATACCCTGTGTCTTTTGATTGAGGCAGTTAGCCCATTTGCATTCATAGTAACTACTGAAAGATGAATTTAGTGCCATTTTATTACCTGTAAAGTCACTGTTTCTGTATATTGTCTCTGTTCCTTTCTGGTCTATATAACTTTTGGGCTCTCTCTTCTCTTAAAGGATCCCTTTTAATATTTCTTGTAGGGCTGGTTTAGTGATCACAAATTCTTTTAGTTTCTGGGGCGCCTGGGTGGCACAGCGGTTAAGCGTCTGCCTTCGGCTCAGGGCGTGATCCCGGTGTTGTGGGATCGAGCCCCACATCAGGCTCCTCCGCTATGAGCCTGCTTCTCCCTCTCCCACTCCCCCTGCTTGTGTTCCCTCTCTCGCTGGCTGTCTCTCTCTGTCGAATAAATAAATAAAATCTTAAAAACAAAACAAAACAAAACAAAAAAAACCAAAAAAAACCCAAATTCTTTTAGTTTCTGTTTGTCTTAGAAGATTTTTCTCTCTATCTTGAATGACAGCCTTGCTGGATAAAGTATTCTTGGCTGCATATTTTTCTCATTTAGCACTCTGAATATATCATGCCAGTCCTTTCTGGCCTGCCAGGTCTCTGTGGACTGATATGCTGTCAGCCTTATGTTTCTAGCCATGTAGGTTAAGGACCGCTTGTCCTGAGCTGCTTTCAGGATTTCCTCTTTGTCTCTGAACTTTGCAAACTTCACTATTATATGTTGAGGTGTTGACCTATTTTTATTGATTTTAAGGGGGGTTGTCTGTGCCTCCTGGACTTGAATGCCTGTTTCATTCCCCAGATTAGGGATGTTCTCAGCTATAATTTGCTCTAATATACCTTCTGCTTCCCTCCTCTTTCCTGTTCTTCTGGGATCCCAATTATTCTAATATTGTTTCACTTTATGGTATCACTGATCTCTTGAATTCTCCCCTCATGATCCAGTAGTTTATCTCTCTTTTTCTCAGCTTCTTCATTCTCCATGATTTTGTCTTCTATATCACTAATTCTCTCTTCTGCCTCATTTATCCTAGCAGTTAGAGCCTCCATTTTTAATTGCATCTCATTAATAGCCTTTTTGATTTTGACATGATTAGATTTTAGTTCTTTTATTTCTCCAGAAAGGGATTCTCTAGTGTCTTCTATGCTTTTTTCATGCCCAGCTAGTATCTTTGTAATCGTTATTCTGAACTCTAGTTCCAACATCTTACTTATGTCCATGCTGATTAGGTCCCTGGCAGTCAGTACTGTCTCCTTTTCTCTTTTCTGAGGTGAGTTTTTCTGTCTTGTTATTCTTTCCAGCTCAACAGGCCTGCCTGGGATGTATCCCACATCTTAGACCATGGCCACTACAGTCATGTGATCCACACGTTGGCAGTCTGGTAGTTGTGAGATACATCTTGGGAGTTTTATTTTCTATTTTTTAAAAATAGGATGACATGGAGGAAAGCACACAAAACATAAGGGCACAGAGCTTGATGAACATTCACGAAATGAGTGTTCCCTGTAATCACCACCAGGTCCAAGGAGTGGGCACGCCCTGTGCTCAGACCCTCTGGTTCCTCCCCCACCACCCACCCCCATCCTCCTGGGGTGGCTGCCACCCTGACCTCCAGCATGATTGAGGACTTTCCCCTGCTTCTGAACTTGTGGGAATGGGATTTCTTGCTAGCTTACAGTCTGTTTCTGGTGTTCAGGGTCGTCTGGCTCATAAAACAAGTGAGGGAGCGGTCTCGTTTTTGTGTTCTCTGCAAAAATTTGCACAAGCTTGGAGATGTTTACTCCTTGAATGTTGCCATCAGACACCTATAGATCCTCTGGGTCTGCTGTTGTCTTGGTGGGGACGGTGACTCCTGGTTCGATTTCTGTAATGGTTTCAGGCTATTCAAGTTCTAAATGATTTGTTTTGAAAAGTTATATATTGTTAGAGAATTTATTGGGGTTAAGTTGTTCGTAATAGCCATGGCTGATTTGAAAATCTCCATTACATCTGTAGTCCTGCCACATTTTTATTCCTGATTTCCTGATAGTCTTTATTTGTGTGTCTTTGTTTCATCCTTGTTTCTGTTGATCTGTGTGGTGTAACTCTTTCCCACTTCATTAATTTCTGCCTGTGCTTTTGCTATTTCTATATGGAATGACTTTAAGCACACTTCCATGACACTTTCCGTAGAAAAACTTCAGAAAGCTGCACAAATGCTTTCCATATGTCATAGAGTAGAACAAAGCAAAAAAGGAAATCTAAGTCCCTTGTCTTACAAGGATGATAAACTCAGGTTTTCAACCTGTCATGGCTGAGCGTTGTTTGTTGTGATAGAAACCAGGTTTACTTTTATTATGTTCAGTTAGCCACCGTATAGGACATCATTCGTTTTTGCGGTAGTGTTCCGTGCTTCATTGGTTGCAGAAACCAGCTTGTTTTGATCTTGTTGAAATTCTTTATTGACAGACGTGAAAGAGTCTATGTATAGGCACCATGAACTCAGTGTTCAGGCCATGATGATCTATATCTATATCTATATATGTATATCTATATCTATCTATTTGGCCCAAAAATGAAATACATGATGGCATTTTGTCATATATTTGAAGGTTTTTGAGACAAAACACTCATTGCCAGTGTCTCACTTCATCACGATTCATCTAAAGCTAAAGAAAAGTGTTTGCCATTTTTCAGAGGTGCCCCAGGCGACAGTTTGTAGACGGCAGGGCTGTGACTCACAGCCAGCTCCACCCGGCTGTGCAGCACAGACTTTTAACCGTGGCCAAGTCTCTGGAGATGCGGTGCTAAGCTGCCCTTTGTGGGAGGGATAGGGGAGGGTGGCCCCGGGCAGACCAGGAACCCTGGGAGGAAGGAGCGGCAGTACGAGCACAGCAGGTGCGCTCACACGTGTCCCTGTGCACCTTCCCGTGTTCTGGCCACAGCAGCACCTTCACCGGACCTGCGCGGTCGTCCCCGCCCTGCCTGTGCTGGCTCACGGGCATCCACCCTGAGCCCCACGGTGGTGCTTAGGGAAGAGCAAATGTGGTGTCAGGGGTCAGAGAAGGGCCTGGTGTCCTTATTCTCTCTGTCCCCAAGGGAGCTGCGGCCAGGAGCAGGACAGCCCTGAGATGGTGAGGGCCACCCGTGCGCTGCTCGGGAACCTGGCTGAGGAGCCTGTAGGTGCCGCACTCAGACGGGGAGGCCCCACTGCTCCCTGCCAAGGGCAGGTCGGTGGCAAAAAGCACTGACCCGGGGAGCCGAAGGGAAGGGCCTGGCTGGGCTCCACCATCCCCCGTACCACCTTGGGGCTGGTCCCCCAGAGGCAGCCGTGACCCTGCAGTGCTCTCTCACAGACGTGACCACACATCGCAGGCACAGGAACGAGGGCAGCGTGGCGGCCAGCCCTGTGGAGAACAGCGGGTGGGTACCCGGCTCAGGCCACACTCAGAGCGGTCCTCATGAGGACCGGCCAGCCCCAGCCCTTCATCCCAGACCCTGCTTCCAGACAGTGAGGCACCCCTCCTAGCGCAGGGCTGGGGAGGGCCGACGACAACTTCCAAGGAGGGAATGCCTGATCGAGATGGGTTTACTAGCCAGCCCTGGGGGCGGCTCCGAGCTCAGTCACCTGTGGGAGCCGTGCAAATGTCCCGGTGGTCATCCAGAGGCCAGTATGGAGCCTGGAGGTGTGGGAGGGGGGCGGGGCTGCAGTGCGAAGGTGTGCAGCGCGGCCCGCTGCCTGCGACCTGGGAGGGGCCGGCTTGCAGCCCCGGCTTCAGCAGGAGGCCGGGATGCAGCAGGGGATGACGGGCACGCAGAGGAGGCCCGCGCAGGGCGGGGTCGCGCACGCCGAGGGCTGGCAGCACACGGGCGCGCAGCAGTCCGGGCCGCAGGCCACTGGGCAGCAGGGGTCCACGCAACCGCAGGCCGGTGGGCAGGAGTCGGTGGTGCTGACCCCCGGCCCACACAGCAGAGCCGCGCAGGGGACACAGCAGAAGGCCCCCTGACCCGGGAGAGGGCAGCAGCCGGGGGCACAGCCCGGGGCAGCGCTGGAGCCGCTGATGGGGCACATGGTGGCGCGGGGCTGGGGCGGGGCCGGGGCGGGTCCGCCGGCCTCCTCCCTGGTTTGCTCGCATCCTGGCAACACGCCCGCTGTTTGTGCTGCTACTGCTGATTTCACTTCCTGTGCTGGGCATTCCGTGAAGCCAGTCCCACAGGAAAACCCCAGACGCGGAGCGCAGCCTCTGAGCTGGGAATGGCCGGGGCCAGGCGTTAGCCGGGGCAACGCGGGGCTGGGCGCCGGGCCCTGCTGGCACGTTGGCCTGTGGCCTGCTGGACAAATGGGCCCCACAGGATCATTCCCCCTGCACGTCAGTCTGCCCGCTCCCTGGGTGTCCCTGCTGGGTGCTGGCACTTGCACCCTGTGGTGTGTCCGTGCATGCTGTGGGCTGGGGGTTGCACTGCCCGGGACCACCGGCTCAGGTCCATCAGCTCCCCATTCTGGGCCTCTTGCTGCGGGGGCGGTGGGGCATCCAGCCCACTGGTGTGCGGCCCTGGCCTCGGGAAGCGGGGACGACATGGCTGGATATGCCCTTACTCCTGCCCACAGGGGGCCACGCGGGCCTGGCCCGTGATGGGACTGTTTCCCCCCCCACCCCTGCCGTACATGGGGCCCAAGGTCCTGCAGCCCTGGGAAGGGCTGACCAGATCACGCCCCAGCCAGCAGGCAACCCACTGGGCAGGATAGACTTCAACCCCACAGGTCCCATCTGCCCCACACTGCAGAGATGTGGGGTCTTTCCACATATGATCTTGATAAAGCTTCACTTTGAGTCTCCAGAGAAAAAAATATTATTCCTGTTGGTACAGTCAAGGCACCCGGTATCTGAAAGGCCGAGAGCTAGTCCCAGGCCAGGCAGTGGCCGGTGACTTGAAGCCATGTTGAGCTGTGTCCCCAGTTGGTGGGCAATCCTGGCACAGGGTGGATGCTGGAGCAGGGGGCAGGGTGGGCCCACCAGGCTTCACGCTCCTGGGCATCGCAGACCCTGCATGTGAGCAGGGCCAGGGAGCAGGGGCCGCGGCTGCCTGTGTCTCTGCTACACACCTGCTCCATTGTCTCTGGGACTTCAGACGGAGCACAAGGTCACAGATGCAAGAGTCGGAGAGAGTGACAGCAGAGAATAAAACCTCTTGGTCCCTTTCATCGTGCTTCTTCTAGAATGCCATAGAAATGGAACCAATAGTCTCTCATGCTTCATTCCCCCTTCTGATTACCCCCCCTTTCTTTATCCCTTTCTTCCCCTACCGATCTTCCCAGTTCTTATGTTCCATAGATGAGAGAAATCATATGATAGTTGTCTTTCTCTGCTTGACTTATTTCACTTAGCATTATCTCCTCCAGTGCCGTCCATGTTGCAGCAAATGCTGAGAACTCGTTCTTTCTGATAGCTAATATTCCATTGTATATATGGACCACAACTTCTTAATCCAGTCATCTGTTGAAGGGCATCTCGGCTCCTTCCACGATTTAGCTATTGTGGACATTGCTGCTATGAACATTGGGGTGCATATGGCCCTTCTCTTCACTACGTCTGTATCTTTGGGGTAAATACCCAGTAGTGCAATTACTGGATCATAGGGTAGCTCAATTTTTAACTTTTTAAGGGACCTCCACACTGTTTTCCAGAGTGGCTGTACCAACTTGCATTCCCACCAACAATGTAGGAGGGATCCCCTTTCTCCACATCCTCTCCAACAATTGTTGTTTCTTGCCTTGTCTATTTTTGCCATTCTAACTGGCGTAAGGTGGTATCTCAGTGTGGTTTTGATTTGAATTTCCCTGATGGCTAATGATTTTGAACATTTTTTCATGTGTCTGTTAGCCATTTGTATGTCATCATTGGAAAAGTGTCTGTTCATATCTTCTGCCCATTTTATGATTTGTTTATTTGTTTCTCGTGTATTGAGTTTGAGAAGTTCTTTGTAGATCTTGGATACCAGTCCTTTATCTGTAGTGTCATTTGCAAATATATTCTCCCATTCCGTGGGCTGCCTCTTAGTTTTTTTGACTGTTTCCTTGGCTGTGCAGAAACTTTTAATCTTGATGAAGTCCCATAAATTCATTTTATCTTTTGTTTCTCTTGCCTTTGGGGATGTGTCATGAAAAAGGTTGCTTTGGCCGATGTCGTAGAGGTTGCTGCCTATGTTCTCCTCTAGAATTTTGATGGATTCCTGTCTCACATCGAGGTCTTTCATCCATTTGGAGTTTATTTTTGTGTATGGTGTGAGAGAGTGGTCAAGTTTCATTCTTTTGCATGTAGCTGTCCAATTTTCCCAGCACCATTTATTGAAGAGACTGTCTTTTTCCCACCGGATGTTTTTTCCTGCTTTATCAAATATTAGTTGCCCAAAGAGCCGAGGGTCCATTTCTGGGTTCTCTATTCTGTTCCATTGGTCTATGTGTCTGTTTTTGTGCCAGTACCATGCTGTCTTTGTGATCACAGCTTTGTAGTACAGCTCGAAATCCGGCATTGTGATGCCCCCAGCTTTGTTTTTCCTTTTCAACAGTTCCTTGGAGATTCGGGGCCTTTTCTGTTTCCATACAAATTTAAGGACTATTTGTTCCAGTTCTTTGAAAAATGTCCTCGGTATTTTGATCGGGATAGCATTGAAAGTGTAGATTGCTCTGGGTGAGCAAAGAGCCCATCAAAAAGGAGAATTACAGACCGATTTCCCTGATGAATATGGATGCCAAAATTCTCAACAAGATGCTAGCTAATAGGATCCAACAGTACATTAAAAGGATTGTCCATCATGACCAAGTGGGATTCATCCCTGGGATTCAAGGGTGGTTCAACATTCGCAAAGATATCAGTGTGGTAGATCACATCAACAAGAAAAAAGCCAAAAATCATACGATCCTCTCAATAGATGCAGAAAAAACATTTGACAAAATGCAGCATACTTTCCTGATTAAAACCCTTCAGAGTGTAGGGATAGAGGGTACATTCCTCAATCTCATAAAAACCATTTATGAAAAGCCTACAGCAAAAATAATTCTCAATGGGGAAAAGCTGGAAGCCTTCTCTTAAGATCAGGAACACGACAAGGATGCCCACTCTCGCCACTATTATTCAACATAGTACTAGAAGTCCTTGCAACAGCAATCAGACAACAAAAAGGGATAAAAAGTATCCAAATCGGCAAAGAAGAAGTCAAACTGTCTCTCTTCGCAGATGACATGATACTCTATATGGAAAACCCAAAAGAATCCACTCCCAAACTATTAGAAGTTATAGAGCAATTCAGTAATGTGGCGGGATACAAAATCAATGCTCAGAAATCAGTTGCATTTCTATACACGAACAATGAGACTGAAGAAAGAGAAATTAGGGAATCCATCCATTTACAATAGCACCAAAAATCATACGTTATCTTGGAATTAACTTAATAAGAGATATATAGGATCTATATTTTAGAAACTACAGATCACTCCTGAAAGACATTGAAGAAGACACAAAAAGATTTTTCTGTTCTTTTGAGTGAGGCTTGGATGGGTATGTATTTCCCCCTTAGGACTGCCTTTGCAGTATCCCATAGGTTTTGGACTGTTGTGTTTTCATTCTCGTTGGTCTCCATAAATTGTTTAAATTGATTTTTGATTTCCTGGTTTATAGAATCATTCTTGAGCAGGATGGTTCTTAGTCTCCAAGTGTTTGAGTTTCTTCCAAATTTTTCCTTGTGATTGAGTTCCAATTTCAAAGCATTGTAGTCTGAGAATATGCAGGGAATAATTTCAGTCTTTTGGTATTGGTTGAGACCTGTTTTGTGACCCAGAACATTCTTGAGAATGTTCCATGGGCATTAGAATAGAATGAGTATTCTTTGGTTCTGGGGTGTAGTGTTCTATATATGTCTATGAGGTCCAACTCATCTAGTATGGCATTCAAAGCCTTTGTTTCTTTGTTGATTTTCTGCTTAGGTGATCTGTCTATTGCTGATAGTGGAGTGTTGAGGTCCCCTACTATTAATGTATTTTTATCTATATGTCTCTTTATTCTGGTTAAGAGTTGGCTTGTGTATCTTGCTGCTCCCCTGTTGGGGGCATATATACTTATAATTGTCATATCCACTTGTTGGATACATCCTTTAAGAATGATATAGTGCCCTTCTGTGTCTCTAACTATAGTCTTTAGTTTAAAATCCAATCTGTCTGATATGAGAATTGCTACCCCAGCTTTCTTTTGAGGTCCATTGGCGTGAAAGACGGTATT
>NW_024426552.1:1853713-1859599 GCF_017311325.1 Ursus maritimus
TAATGTTTTTTTTTATTATATTATGTTAGTCACCATACAGTACATCCCTGGTTTCTGATGTAAAGTTCGATATTCGTTACTTGCGTATAACACCCAGTGCACCATGCAATACGTGCCCTCCTTACTACCCATCAATTATCATATGATTTCTCTCATCTATGGAACATAAGAACTAGGAAGATTGGTAGGGGAAGAAAGGGATAAAGAAGGGGGGGTAATCAGAAGGGGGAATGAAACATGAGAGACTATGGACTATGAGAAACAAACTGAGGGCTTCAGAGGGGAGGGGGGTGGGGGAATGGGTCAGCTATAATTTGTTCAAATATCTCTTCTAGACCTCTGTTTTTCTCCACCCCCTTGGGGATGCCGATGATTCTGACATTGGAATGTTTCATTGAGTCAGTAATCTTCCTTAACCTAGATTCTTGAGATTGGATTTTTTTGAGCCAAGTTTCTGTTTTAGCTTTCTCTTCTACCATCCCGTCCTCCAATTCACTAATTTGTTCTTCTGCCTCATTCACCCTGGCTGTCAGAGCCTCTAGTTTTGACTGCATTTGATTCATAGTATTTTTAATTTCTGCCAGATTCGCTCTCATTTCCGCCCTTAGAGATTCCATATTCTCATTAACATTTTCATTAATACTTTTTTCAAGTCTACACATCATCTTGACCATTGTTACTCTGAATTCCATTTCTGATAATTTGGTTATATCCATATCCATTAGTTCTGTGGCAGAGGCCACAGACTCACTGTCTTTTCTTTGCTGGGGGGGATTTCTCCTTCTCGTCATTCTGATGAGGAGAGGTTGCAGGGTTGTCCAGAGCCCAAATTATTGACCAGGACCCAGGCAGTGTGCACTTGTGTTATAGGGACCTTAATGATGTGGGCTTCTTGATTTTTCAGCCTGCCTCCTGGGGGAGGGGCCTGCCACGCTGATACTCAGGCAACCCTGTTTGGGTAGAGTCTCCGTGTCCCCTGCAAGGGGGGAATGGGGATGGGCACACTGTGAGCCAGTATTTCTAGGCTTTTGTTCTCTGGAGGCTTTCCCTGGCAGTTTGCTGTGCCTCTTCTGAGAGTCAGAGCAGCAGTGGCTGAATCCCAGCCTCTGTCTCAGAACAGAGGGATCGCGGACTGTTCTCCACTGATGTTCTGGCCACTTTAACTCTGTTTCTGTTGGTGCTGCTCAACCCTGCAGCATCCTGGGATGTGCGCCCCACACCCGGCATCACAGCCCTCACTTCCAGGGCCGGCTCGTCTCTGTCCTTTGTGTTTCTAACACCGCCAGCCGCCAGCCGCCCCCACACGCTCCGGAGCTCTGTTTCAGTGTGGTTTGCGCACACTCTGGAGCTCTGGTTTTCAGACTGCTGGCGCGCGTTCCCTGGCTCATGGTCTCAGTCTGCTCTCTCCCGGGTGCTTGTCCGCGAGTCAGGCCGCTCCCCAGTGCAGGTGGCTACTGCTTCCCGGTGCCCGAACGTGGTGGCTCCCTCCCCCTTCCGTTTATCTTTCGATATCTGTGCGCGGATTTATGGCTCTCCAGGTCGTACCTCAATACTCAGTGCTGGAGACGTTCATTTGTAGAGATCCAGATGTATCTTCCTGCATCTCAGACTGATTCCATGGGTGGTCAGGATGGTTTGGTACCTCTCCAGCTCAACTCAGGGGACCAGCTAAAAAAGGGGACCCCTACTTCTCTGCCATCTTAACTCCCGTCTCTCGGGTCTTACTTTTTTTTATCCAATTTAAAAATCTCTGTCTTTTGATTTTGATGTTTAGACCTTTTACATTTAATGGAAGTTGTTGATAAACTTAAATGCAAAATACCATTTGCTGGTTGTGTTCTATTTTTTCCTCTTTTTCTTCTTTTTAGGTTTAGTATTTTTAATTATCCCATTTCATATCTACTTTTGTCCTCATCAGTTACGCATCTTTTCGAAGTGGATTCGTCAAGAGTTTGTAATTTACACCTTTAATAGAACACAATCTACCTCCAAATGATATTATGCTGGTTATCCATAGTGTTGGGACTCCCCAGCAGTGTATTTCTGCATCACATCGTCTGGGGGGGTGTGTCTCCTTTACTTCTACACATGTGAAGGACCCCCAGTGCATTGCAGCAGTGTCTGCTCTAGACAGTAGATTATCTTGTAAAGCTTTTTATATTTAGCTTCTCTTTAGAATCATTTCTAGAGCAGTTTTTCCCCTTGTGTACATCAGGTTTCTCTCTGCTCTCCCAACCACTGGCTTGAAGAAATTTTCTTAATATTTCTGGTAATGGCTGTCTGTGGTTAATCTCTCTCAGTTTTTGTTTATCTGAGCAAGTGTTTATTTCACTTTAATTTTTAAAGATGCTTTCTTAAAAGTTTCATAGTTAACAGATTTTTCTTTTAGTATTTTAAAGATGTCATTCTGTTGTCTTTTGAACTGTATGCTTTCTAATTAGACTCTGAAGAAATTCTTATCTTTGTTCTGTATGGAGCGTGTCTTTCTCATGTGGATGCCTTCAAGATTTCCTTTTCTCTTTTGATTTTACAGTCAGACTTTAATGATGTGTGCATGTCATTATATTTTATAGGTGTTGGGGGTATATTTATCCTACTTGAGGTACTATGAGCTTTTTGGATCTATTGCTTTATGTATTTCATTGTTTTTAGAAAGTTTCTCAGCTCTTATCTCTTCAAATATTTCTTCTACCTTATTCTCTCTCTCCTGCTTTTCTGGGACTTTAATTACATGCATTAGTGATGACTTGATATTATCCTAGAACTCTTTGATGCTTTGTCCTTGTCTTTCCTCCCACTTTCTCTTTGTGTGTGTGTGTGTGTGTTTAAAGATTTTATTACTGTTTTTTAAGTAATCTCTACACCCAACATGGGGCTAGAACTTACAACCTGAGATCAAGAGTTGCATGCTTCACTGACTGAGCCAGCCAGGGGCCTCTCTTTGTGTTTTAATACAGGAAATTTCTATTTACTTATCTTCAAATTTAATGATTTCACACTTGGCTGTGTGAAGTGTATGCATGAGCTCATGGTAGGAATTCATCTTTGACCCTGGATTTTGAATTTTATATTATTTGTTTGGCTCTTCCTTATAGTTTCCATCTCTCTGCTGAAATTCCCCATCTCTTCATACATATAGTCTGTGTTTTACACTCTATCCTTTTATGTGTTGTGATACTGTGAGCCTGGAGAGTCATGGAAGCTCTGCACCCTCTCTCCATGCATGCCTTGCCTTCTGCCTCTCTTCTGTCTGGCTGTTGCTGAGCTGTGGCCTTTTATAATAAACTGGTAATCTAGTAAGTAAAAGTTTCTCAGTTCTGAGAGCTGCTCCAACAAATCAGTTGAGCGTTAGGACCTCTGATCTAGAGCTGGTTGGTCAGAAACACAGGTGACAAGCTAAGCTTGCAGCTGGCACCTGAAATGGTGTGGGGTCAGCCTTCTGGGACTGAGCTGTTAACCTCTGGGGCCTGATGCTGCCTCCAAGTAGGTAGTGTCAGAACTGAGCAGAATGTTAGGACACCAAGTGGTGTCCCACAGCACTGTTTGTTGGAGGCATGGGGAAGCATCCCCACACATATATGAAAATTGTGTCTAAGAACCCAATTTATGTACTAATCACAGTTAATTAATTAATTACTTAGAAGCCTTCTTTGCCCTACATGATTCAATGCTTCACTCCATCCCACAGGTAACTATCACCCTAAATTTAATATTTGTCACTCTCATGCTTTTATCTATATATTTACCACATGTCCTCCATAAATATTTACATCTCTTACATATTTGCCACTTTTTTGACTCTTCTTGCGGCATCCTGGATACTTTTTTCGGACCTGACTTCTGATTTTCCTAATTCTCTCTTCAGCTGCATCTAATATTCTATTTAAGGTATCTGCTGTTTTTAATTTCCGTTACTTGACTTTTTTTTAATTTTTAGAAGTTTTCTTTGTTTCCCTCAACTTTGTTTCTTTCTTCTATTTTACTAGACACTCCGTTCTCCTATTTACATTTCTCTCCTTTATCTCTTTAAATATAATAACGTGTTTTCTTTTACAGTCAGCAGACTGTACATTACATCCCGAGGACTTACTTATTTTGTAACTGGAAGTTTGTATCTTTTGATACCCCTCACCTATTTCACTCTCCCACCCCCTACACCCACCACCAGTTTTGTTCTCTGTATTTATGACCTTGTTTTATTTTGTTTTGTTTCCTTTGTTTTGTTTTTTAGATCCCACATATAAGTGAGATCATACAGTATTTGTCTTTCTCTGACTTATTTCACTCGTCATAGTTATTTTACTGTTTCTCTCTGATAGTTCCAATATCTGGATCATTTTTGAGTCCAGTTTTGTTGATTCCTTTGTCCCCTGACAATGGACAGATTTTTTTTTCCTTGCTTTCTTGTATGTATTCTAACTTTGATTGAGTATCAGCCATCACGTGTTAATTGAAATGGACATAAACAGAGTTTCTTCTGGGAAATGGGTGCGTCTCTTCTGTCAGGTCATCTGTGTGGTGGGGGCAGTTTGGATCAGCCTGCTCAGCTGTTTTCCTTGGTTTGGGTTCTGTTGTTATTGTGGTGACCTTCAGGGTCATTCCTTTGTGGTGGGCTTCCAGTGCCATGTGCTTAGGGCAAGGGCTGGAGGCACAGCGTCCTTGCTCTGCCCTAAGTTTTCAGCTGCCCTGTGTGCCTGACCCATGGAGGGGAACTCTACACGTGCATGCCTCCCCCCAGTGACTGCTGCTGCTCCTGCAGCTGTACCAGCCAAGCTGACTTGGGGCCAGGAGGGCTCCACTGTCCTACCCCAGGGTCAGTCTTGAGCAGGCCCTATGTGCCTGGGTCTTGGAGGGCAAAGCTTTCTCACATTCTGCTGCTCCTCCCTGCCATGTCCAGACTCCACTTTGTAGTTAGGGTGGTTGTGTGAGCTTTCCCTGCCCTCCCAGCTGTAACGGTCTGATTCCTGTTCCCTATTCAGTGGGGGTAGTTATTCCTCTGCCCTTCCCCATATACAAGGTGAGTCCCAGGTGGTGGATGTGGGCAAGACATCTTCCCCCTGCACCCTCCCAGGACCCCCTCCCCACCTCCCGCTGAGCTGTTGGAGAGAGGGCTCTTTGAGGAGGGGCTGCTCTGCTTATGGCTATATATGTCTTTGAGAAAAGAACTTCAAAATACAGGACGATAAAACAGAGGGACAAGCTGTATCAGGAAAGCATGATTTATTTGGCTCACACAGGGTTGGTTCCCTGCTGGAGAAGGGCCTCCCAGAGGGGACACGCAGGGTCACAGAGCGATCCCGATCACCCTGCTACATCCTTGCCATAGGCTTCAGAGGGTCCGCTGGGCATGCTCTTCACCTGCCCCGTGCAGAACCTGGAGGCCACTGAAGACTTGTTCTACGAGGGGTGCCAGGGTGGCCCCCTGTGCCCTGGGAGCAGCTGGGTGGGAGGCTTGTGGTCAGAGGCAGCATGGGGTGCTACAGGAGGTGGGTCTGCAGAGCAGGGTGGGGCGGGAGGGCTGGCAGCCCCCGGACGACTGGCTGGAGAGGGCCACGAACACTAGGGGCTTGTAGCTCACGGGCGCACACACAGAGGACTGGGAGGAGGGGACAACATACATGGCAGGCTTGCTAATCACAGGCATGGACACAGAGGGCTGGCAGCTCACAGGCACGGACACGGTGGGCTGGCAGCTCACGGGCACAGACACAGCAGGCTGGCAGCTCACGGGCACAGACACAGAGGGCTGGCAGCTCACGGGCATGGACACAGCAGGCTGGCAGCTCACGGGCACGGACACAGAGGGCTGGCAGCTCACGGGCACAGACACGGCAGACTGGCAGCTCACGGGCACGGACACGGTGGGCTGGCAGCTCACGGGCACAG
>NW_024426552.1:1861657-1877530 GCF_017311325.1 Ursus maritimus
GTGTCCGTGCCCGTGAGCTGCCAGCCCGCCGTGTCCGTGCCCGTGAGCTGCCAGTCTGCTGTGTCCGTGCCTGTGAGCTGCCAGTCTGCTGTGTCCATGCCCGTGAGCTGCCAGTCCGCCGTGTCCGTGCCCATGAGCTGCCAGTCTGCTGTGTCCGTGCCTGTGCCCGTGAGCTGCCAGCCCACCGTGTCCGTGCCCGTGAGCTGCCAGTCTGCCGTGTCTGTGCCCGTGAGCTGCCAGCCCACCGTGTCCGTGCCCGTGAGCTGCCAGTCTGCCGTGTCTGTGCCCGTGAGCTGCCAGCCCTCTGTGTCCGTGCCCGTGAGCTGCCAGCCTGCTGTGTCCATGCCCGTGAGCTGCCAGCCCTCTGTGTCTGTGCCCGTGAGCTGCCAGCCTGCTGTGTCTGTGCCCGTGAGCTGCCAGCCCACCGTGTCCGTGCCTGTGAGCTGCCAGCCCTCTGTGTCCATGCCTGTGATTAGCAAGCCTGCCATGTATGTTGTCCCCTCCTCCCAGTCCTCTGTGTGTGCGCCCGTGAGCTACAAGCCCCTAGTGTTCGTGGCCCTCTCCAGCCAGTCGTCCGGGGGCTGCCAGCCCTCCCGCCCCACCCTGCTCTGCAGACCCACCTCCTGTAGCACCCCATGCTGCCTCTGACCACAATATGTGGCTTCCTCCTGCCAGTCCTCTGGGGGCTGCCAGCCCTCCTGCCCCACCCTGGTCTGCAGGCCTGTTCCCTGTGGCACCCCTAACTGCTGCTGAGCCCATGGCCTCCTAGGACCCCTCCTCCGTGTGGTCAGAAGTAGCAGCTCTCCGAACTCCTACAAGGCAGCCCAGACATCATCCACTTCAGACCTCCTGGACCCCATAGACCATCTTACAGCAAAGCCACTTGATCCCCTCTAACCAGGCAGAGAGAGTCGCCCCCAGTGTCCCTGGCCCCGGCCTGGGCCATCCACACAGCACCCACCCTGGCTGGTGCGGAGGGCCTAGGCTCTGCAGCCACCAGCACAGGGTCCAATAAATCCCAGAGTGCATCGATGCCCACTCGCGTGTGTGTGGTGTCTCTCCTTTAACGCCTTTCCCTAAACTGCTTCCTCCAGGGGAACTCCTGGAATCCAGGAAAGCTCCTGCAGAGAAGCCACACGGTATGGGATGCCTGTGCCCAGGGAACTCTTGGGCGAGTGGGCGCTCCTAGCTCAGCCTGATGGGCCCCCAGGGCTTCCTTTGTCCCCCTTTGTCCCTTGAACCTGCGAGGTTATTTTTTACTCTGCTGGGTGGGGCTGAGAGTGAATCTCTAACTCTCTGATCTGACCCCTTTTAGGTAAAAAGGTCCCCTCCTCGGCCATTAATATGCGGAGCCAACCTGGTCTAAAAATTAAAAATGTACGCTCCATCGAGAGTATAGCTCCTCCTTCTCCCATTCGGGGGACAGGGCTTTGTGGGTAACCTCCGTGGCCCCGGGAGATGCCCACATCTCGTCCCCAGAACCGGTAAATACAGCCCTACAGGTGAGGCGGCTTCCCAGACGGGGTGAACTGAGGGTCTTGCAACGGGAGCCGTCCTGGAACAGTTGAGGGGGACTCCCATCATCCTAGGGACTTGGGAGAAGGGAGAGGAAGGGCTGCCACGGAAGAGGAGACCGCGGGAAGCGGGACACCGCAATGTGGGCTGGGACCACCATCACCTCCGACTCATTCTCTCCTTGGGCAACGGTAGCCTGCTGACCGTGTAGACGCCCCATCTACGAGCAGTTCAGCTGACCTTGTAGACGCCCCCCAGAGCAGGTGGCCCCGCTAGCGGCTCGGAGGGACAGGAGACAGGTTGTGCGGGCGCTCTGGAAGGACCCAGCCCCGCCACACCTTGGTTTCAGCCCGAGAGGCCCTCTCCAGACTCCGGCCTCCGAGCCGTGTCCGCGGGTCCTGCGGCAGCCACCGTGTGCGTGGTCCGTCTCGGGGCCGCGGCACAGACCCCGCCTCTCTGTCGCACAGCCTCCGGCCGCCGCCCTCCCGTGTGCTCCCGCGGGGAGCCTGCACTGTTCCGGGTCGGGAAACCTGGCCCAGAAACCAGACTGGCCCCCGACAGCGCGGCTTAGCCCTGTGGTGTGACCACCGGCCACCCGAGAGCAAGGGCGCTGGGGCCGCCCCAGGCAGGCGGGAGATGCCCAGAGGGGGCACGGTCGTCAGCGCGGGGCAGCCGAGGCACACCAGGGTGCCGGGGGGAGCTGTCTGAGCACCAAGAACTAGCCCAAGAGGAGCGCAGCGGGTCCTTCCTGTGGGGGGACCACGTGTCCACGAATCTGGAGACATCCGTTATCGTGAGGTCGCGGGATAATGAGGAAGGGGCATTCGGGAGCGACTCTCGGAGCACCTACTACGCGCAGCTCTACGTCCCCCTCGGTCCCCTCGTCAGTCAGCAGTCGGATTGACTGTGTAGATGCCCCATCTGTGAGCAGTCCTACTGACTGTGTAGACGCCCAGTCTGTGAGCAGTCAGGCTGACTGTGTAGACACCCCATCACTGAGCAGTCCAACTGTGTAGACGCCTCGTCAGCGAGCAGTCGGATTGACTGTGTAGATGCCCCATCAGTGACCGGTCAGGCTGACCGTGTAGACCCCCCCCCGTCTGTGAGCTTTCCAGCTGACTGTGTAGACACCCCATCTATGAGCGGTCTGATTGTGCAGACTCCCCATCTGTGAACAGTCCCACTGACTATAGATGCCACGTCTGTGAGCAGTCCGACTGTGTAGACCCCCTGACAGTGAACAGTGTGGCTGACCGTGTAGACCCCCCTTCTGTGAGCAGTCTGACTGACTGTGTAGACGCCTCATCTGTGAGCAGTCTGACTGATTGTGTAGATGCCCCGTCTGTGAACACTCCAAATGACTGTGTAGACACCCCATCTGTGAGTAGTCTGACAGACTGTGTAGACATCCTGTGTGTGAGCAGTCTGGCTGACCATGTAGACCCCCCATCTTTGAGCAGTTTGGCTGGCCATGTAGACTCCCCATCAGTGAGCAATAAGGTTGACTGTGTAGACACCCCATCTGTGAGCAGTCTGACTGACTGCTTAGACATCCCATCCGTGAGCAGTCTGGCTGACCGTGTAGATTCCCCATCTGTGAGCAGTCTGGCTGACTGTGTAGACTCCCCATCTGTGAAGAGGTCGGCTGATTATGTAGATGCCCCATCTTTGAGCAGTCCAGCTGTGTAGACTTCCCATCTGTGAGCAGTCTGGCTGACTGTGTAGACTCCCCATCTGTGAAGAATCCGGCTGACCATGTAGACTCCCCATCTGTAAGCTGTCTGACTGACCGTGTAGACGTCTTGTCTGTGAGCAATCCAGCTGGCTGTGTAGACGCCCTGGCCGGGAGCAGGGTGTCCGGCCGTGCCTTCTGCAGCTGTGACCGACTTTCCTGCAGGAGCCATCAGGAGGTCCTGGATGTTCTCGTGCCGCTGGGCCAGAGCAGGGGTGCGTCCTGCAGGGGCCCCCGCCCGTCCCTCCCATGCACTATTTTGGCGACACTGTGGTTTGCTGGTTTCCATGTGAGTCTACATCCCTGAGCTTCGCTCTTTTTGGTTACGGATGAGGTGGAACCTTCCTCCACGTCTTTAACTCTGTGCTGTGAAGAATCCATCGAGGTCTCTGTCCGTTTATCTATGCAGATGGGCATATTTTTCTTAAAATTTGAATGAACAAGTGGGCACAGGTTTTGGATAAATTCAGGCCAACTGAGGGATTTAACAGCCAAGGTGTGTTTACAACCCAGTCCCTTTCTCTTTAAAGGCCCCCTTAGGGTTTTTGCTCTGTCTCTTCTTCCGTGGGGTAGAGTTAACAGTCTCTGGGAGGAGGTACCATCTATTCCTTCCCCTGTCTGCTGGGCCTGGGCTGTTCTGCTCCTGGGGGCCTCTTCTGTCTGTTCCTGGCACAGGGGGTAAGTAGGAAGCCTGATGCTGACCTGGCTGGTCTGACTGGTGCCCACTTGACTCTCTGGTGCTAGTGGTCCACTGAGACTGCAGGCTCATCCTCTCCCACTGTCCTGAGGATTCGTCAACAAGGCATCTTTTTGCTCCCTGTCTCTCCTCAATCAGGCCTTGAAATCTTGAGTAGAACGAACGATGTCTGAACCGACCCCTGCACCCCTCTTGGGGCTACAGGGATTTGCGGATGCTTCAGAGCGCCAGCCCTTGTGCCCAGACCAGCGTGCAGGCATTCCTTCGTGCGGGCACCTCTCTCCAAGGGAGTCAGCATGTGCGGGGTACTGGACCCTCAGGTGCTCACCAGTTAGGGTCGTGCTGCTCCCCATCTCACCCTTAACCTGCACGGGCAGGGGCCAGGCGAGGGCTGGAGCCCAAAGCCCACTCAGGGTCTAAGCCTTGTACAACTACGCTCACCCCCCAGGGCCCAGGCTTGGAGGGCTCTTCACTGTGGGGAGGGTGGGGCTGCGGGGTGGGGAAGGGGCGTGGAGCATGCAGATGGCATCCGCGTTCAGACCTCTTCATCACTCTAGTGTTTTGAACTTGGAATTTGAGAATGTCTTTATTGTTTGCTTCCACCAGACAGAGCTCCACTCTGGAGGGGTCTTTGGGCTCCGAGGAGGAGAAGAAAACAAACACCAGTCTATGTCATGACACAAACATTTTATTGATTATAGCAATCGGCCTTTGTCACGTGGAACACAAGCAACCAATTCTACAAGGAGGGTTCCCAGGGTGCCGCAGTCCACCACCATGGAGGGACTTATGGGCCATCTCTTTGCAGAAAGGGATGGATGGCATGTTCGAATCGCTGGCAGGCAGCATCTGTGTGCTCACTGAGGGGCAGAGGGGTAGTCCTGGCGCCCAGAGGGGCTCCAGGGCTCCTGAGAGAGGAAATTAGTGCCCTGGAGCAGAGATGGCAACACCAGAGGCAGAAGTTCGAGCTTCTCAGCAGCAGGACTTCTGGGCCAAGGCGGGGATGCGGCAGGTCTGGCGGGAGCACACGGGGCGACAGAGCAGGGACACGCAGGAGGCCCGGCGGCAGCAGCTGGGCTGGCAGGAGGAGGCGGGGGCACAGCAGGAGGCGGCGGGCACGCAGCAGGTGGGTCTGCACACGGGGCGGCAGAGCAGGGACACGCAGGAGGAGGGTCTGCAGCAGGACGAGGAGCAGGGGCTGGGCTGGCAGCAGGAGGGGACAGAGCAGGGGGAGGCCCCCGAGCAGACAGGGGTGCAGCAGACGGGCTTGCAGCAGACAGGGGTGCAGCAGACGGGCTTGCAGCAGACAGCCTGGCAGGGGGAGGAGCTGCAGCAGGAGGGCTGGCAGGAGCTGGTGCAGGCTGATTGGCAGGGGCTGGACACGCAGCTCGCAGGGGTGCAGATGAGGGTCAGGCAGGAGCTGGCGGTGCAGGAGCTGGGGGTGCAGCAAGTGGGGGTGCAGCAGGGGGGCTCGCAGCAGCTCTCTGGACAGTCATCCACCTGCCAGGGGGAGTCGGGGCTGGAGTCGCAGGAGCCGGGCAGGCAGACGTGGCTGACGTAGCTCAGGTCGCTAGAGCAGACGGACAGGGTGGACGCGGCCATGGTGGGGGTGGTGGGGGTGGAGGAGGCTGTAAGTGTGAGTGTGAGTGTGCGAGTGTGTGTGTGTGTGAGGTGCCGGAGCTGACGGCTTTTATACCCTCCCAGATGTTTGTGTTGTCCCAGGCAAAGGCTCACCACGCCTCCCTTCCTTGTTGGTGTTTTGGGCTGTGAGGACCATCATTAGGGCCTGTTCTGTTATCATGACATGATCTTGCTCAGCTTACAAACCTTGGACAGTCCGGGTCAGGGCTGGTTGTCCCTGGTGTGAGCCTGGTTCCCCTAGGACACCTGTAGGGAAAGTGTAGGCCCTTGTGGCTGCCTGTGTGGCTTCCACCTGGCAGGTCATGTTCTGGGGCTCTGGGTGATGGCCCTGGGCTCATGGGACAGCTCCATGTCGACCCAGCCTGGGGGTGCAGACCTCACTTGCAGCAGCGGGCCTGGCCTGTGATCGGGAGAAAGGAGGACAGAGGTGCATATTTTGGGGCACAGGCAATGTGCCTTCCTGGGCGGCCTTGTGAACTTCTGTGGTGCCAGCGTCAGCCAAGGCCTGTGACGAGGAGGAGGATGCCCGTGAACAGGACCGGACGTCCCCTCCCCAAGAAGGAGCCAGAATGTCCCAGTGAGGCCTGCACTCCCTAGGTCATTAGGAGAATCAGATTCAAGGACTGACCTTTGGGTCCTAACACTCTTCTCTGGAGCCTGGGGTCAGTGGTCCCTGGTGGGGGCCTGAGGGTGGGCTGAGATTTTATCTGGAGGAGGCAGGTGTGGAGCGAGGATGATGTGGGACAATCCATCCAGGACAATCCATCATTGCTTTATTTCAAAATCCAAAAAGATTCTTTCTGGAGTACAAATTGAGGATATTGAACTACCAGAAAATATTGGCAATATGCCTGATGGGTGAAAATGAGAAAGTCCTCAGAACGAAAGCATGTACAAAAGAATCAAATACAAAATTCAAAACATTCAGATTTCCAATAAGCGTATGGCAAGCTACTTGAGCTCATTATAATCAAATGTATTCAAATTAAAACATAAATGTCCCACCTGTAAGATCAACCCGACTTTACCATGTTATTAATTTCCGGTGCTGCTGAGCGTGGGGGCCCCACTCCTAGAAACCCCTAGCTGGCATGATTTTTACAGATTGAGCTCATAATATATAAAATGTACGATTTTTTCCATTTTAAAGTGTACAAGTCAGTGGCATTTAGCAAAGACACAGTATTGTGCAACCATGACCACCATCTAGTTCCAGAACATTCTCATCACTCCAGAAGGAAACCCTGAACTATTGAGGAGTCCCTCCGCAGTCCCCGTCAGTCACTAATCTGCTTTCTGTCTCTACGGATTTGCCTATTCCCCGCCTTCCACACATAAGGAACCACAAAGCACGTGGCCTCTTGTGTCTGACGTCGTTCACCGAGCATCACGTTTTCCAGGTGCGTCCGTGTTGTAGCCTGTGCCCGTGCGCCACTCCTGTTCCTGGCTGAGTAATATTCCAGCAAATGGGTTCACCACATTTTATTTCTCCGTTCCCCAGTCAGTGGACTTCTGGGTTGTTTCCACCCTTTGGCTGTTGTGGATAGTGCCGCTGTGGACATTTGTGTCCAAGTTTTTGCTTGAATGCCTCTTTCCAGTTCTTCCGGTGTGTACCTAGCGGTGGCATTGCTGGGTCAGATGGTAACTCTATGCGTAACTTTTGAGACTGCTTTCCACAGCAGCTGCACCACTTCACATTTCCAACGGCGAGATCTGATGTTCCAGCGTCTCCACGTGCTCCCCGGCACTGCTTCTGTTCTCTGCTTTTAAAAAAAAACTGTGGCCACCCTAGTGGGTGTGAAGTAGCAGCTTATTGTGGTTTTGACTTACATTTCCCTGATGACCCATGATATTGGGCTTCCTTTCAAGTGCTCGTTGGCCATTTGAATATTTGCTTTGGAGAAATGTCTCTCAAAGTGCTTTGCCATTTTTAATTGGGTTATCTGTTTTTTTTTTTTATTGAGTTATAGGAGTTCTTTATGTATTCTGGATACTAAGCCTTTATCAGAATTATGCTTTCCAAATATTTTCTCTCACTCTATGGTTTGCCTTTCAGTTTCTTGATAACATCCTTCAACGCACAAAACTTTTTGAAGTCCGACGTATCTATGTTTTCTTTTGTTTGGTGTCATAACCAAGAAAATTGTTGCCAAATCTGTCATGCAGATTGACCCCTATGTTTCCAAGAGTTTAATAGTGTTGGCACTTATATTTAGGTGTTTGATTGATGTTTGAGTTAATTTTTGTATATGGTGTGAGGTAGGGTTCAACTTTATTCTTTTGCACGTGGCTGTCCAGTTGTCCCAGCACCATTTGTTGAAGAGACTATACTTTCCCCACAAAATGATCTTGGCACCCTTGTTGAAAATCAGTTGACCAGATATGTATGGGTTTATGTCTACACTTTCAATTTTATTCCATTGACCGATACATCTATCATTATGCCAGGACCACTGTTTTGATCACTGTAGCTTTGTAGTAAGTTCTAGGTCTCCTTTCTAATTTGGATGTCTTTTACTTGTTTTTTCTTGTCAAATTGCTCTGGTCAGCACTTCCAGCACAATGTTGAATAGAAGTGGTGAAAACGAGCATCCTTTCCTGTTCCTGGTTTAGGGGAAGGCTTTCAGTGTCACTATAGAGGCTGATGTTCCCTGTGGGTTTTTCACCTACCCTCTGTTATGTTAAGGAAGTTCTCTTCTCATGGTTTGTTGAAGGTTTTATTATGAGAGGATTTTGGCTTTTGTCAGATGCTTTTTCTGCATCAGCTGAGATGATCATGCCCCCCCCCCCCATTCTATTAATGTGGTGCATTACTCTGATTGTTTTTTGTATAATGAATTACTCTTGCGTTCTTGGGACAAACCCACTTGGTTATGTATAATTCTCTTAACATGCTGCTAGATTTTGTTTGATTGAATTTTATGGAAGTTTTAAAAATCTTAATCTATAAGGAATTTTGGTTTGTAGTTTTCTTTTGTTGTCTTTGTCTGGCTTTGATATCAGGATAATGCAGACCTCATAGAATGATTTAGAAAGCGTTCCCTCATCTTCTGCTTTTTGGAGGAATTTGAGAAAGTTTAGTATTTACTGTTCTATAAATGTTGAGCAGAGCTCAGCATGAAACCATCTGGTCCTGGGCTTTACTTTTGGGGGAGGTTTTAGATTACACTGTGATCTCATTACTTGTTGTATGTCTATTCAGTTTGCCAGTTTCTTCTTGAGTCAGTTCACTCACTTCAGATTCAAAAATACAAATAGATTGAAAGTGAAAGGATAGAAAAAGATATTTTATGCAAGTAATAGCCAAAAGAGAGATGGATGGCCATAATAAAATCAGACAAAATGGACTTAGAGTAAAATATTGTTGTAAGAGACAAGAAAGGACATTAAATACTGATAAAAGAGTCAACATATCAAGAAGATATGACAATTATAAACATATATGCACCCAGTAACAGACTCCCAAAATACATGAAGTAAAAATTACGGAATTGAAGAAATGGTTTCAGTTCTACAGTAATAGTTGGAGAGTTCAATAAATCATTTCCACTAATAAAAAATGACATGATAGAACAACTAGATCAAAGACAAGTAATGAATCAGAAGCCTTGAGTAACACTATAAACCAACTAAACCCAACATGTATACAAAATAACAACAGCAGAACGCATGTTCTTCTCAAGTGCCCATGGGATATTTTCCAGATTAGACTATATGTTAGGCCACAAAACAAATCTCAGTAAATTTTAAAAGGTTGAAATTATGCGAAGTTCTCTGGCCACAATGGAAAGACACCAGTAACAGAAGAAAAGTGAGAAAATTCACGAATAAATGCAAATTAAACAACACACACTGAAACAACCAATGGGTGGTAGAAGAAATCGCAAAAGAAGTTAGAAAATACTTTGGATGAAAGCAGATGACAACACAATGAACCAGTGCTTATGGGATGCAGCAAAAACAGTGCTCAGAGGCAGGCTAATAGCTGTCAACACTTAACTTAAAAAGAAGAAGTATTTAAACCCATAACCTAACTTTACATCTTAAGGAACTAGAAAAGAAGAGCAGACTAAACCCAAAGCTGCCATAGGAAGGAAACAAAGCACGGATTAATTAGAGCCCAGAACTACTACAGAGATAATCAATGAAATCAAAAGTTGGTCCTTTGAAAAGAGCAACAGAATGGACAAACCTTTAGCTAGGCTGACTAAGAAAAAAAGAGAGAACACTCCAACTGAATAAAAATGGAGACATCACTACTGACCTTGCATAAATGAAAAAGGTTATGTGAGAGTACTAACTGGACACCAAAGAATTAGATGTAATGCACAAATCCTTGTAAACACGCAAACTACCCAAACTAACACCCTTGCTGGAGTTATTTATTTCTAACTATGGCTCCAAGTTACTGATTACTGACCTTTTATTTCAGCCTGAATTATCATTTCTTATAGGGCAGGTCTATCTACTAGCAATGAACTCTTTTAACGTTCATTTACCTTGAAGTGTCTTAATCTTTCTTTGCTACATTTGTTTTGGTTGGCAGTCCTTCTTCCAGCACTTTAAACTCACCATTACACTGCCTCCTGCCGTGACATTTCTGATGAGGAATCGACTGTTAATCTTCCCTCTTGCTGGTTTTACGATTCTCTCTTTGTCTTTGGATAGTTTGATAATCATGTATCTTAGTGTGGTTGTCACTGGATTTATTCTACTGGAGTTCATTGAGCTTCTTGGTTGTGTAGAATCAGATGTTTTTGTTTTTGTTTTTGTTTTTTTAGTTTGGGAAGTTGTTGGCCATTATTTCTTCAAATATTTTTTCTGCCCCTTTCTCTCTCCCCTCTCTTTTGGAGATTCCTGTCAAGTGCATGTTGGTCTACTTGATGGTGTCCCACAGGTCTTGTTATCTCTGTTCATGTATCCTTATCCCCTTTTCCCATGTACTGCTCAGACTGGAGTATTTCAGCTGCCCTGTCTTCATATTTACCAATTCTTTCTTCTGCCTGTGCACATGTGCTATTGAGCTCCTCTAGTGAGGTTATCATTGCAGTCATTGCAATTGGTTCAATAACCCTAGAATTTCTATTTGGTTCCTTTTTTATACTTTTGTCTCTTTATTAATATTCTCAATTTGGTGAACATTATGCTCTTGGTTTCTATTAGTTCTTTGTCCATGGTTTTCTTTGACTCTTAGAGTATATTAAGAGAGTTTATTTAAAGGTTTTGTCTAGAAAGTTCAGTCCTTGGGCTTCCTCAGGGGGATTTTCTGCTAACTGCTTTTTTCCCCCCTGTGAATGAGCCATCCTTTCTTCCTTCTTTGCATACTTCATACTTTTTGTTGAAAACTGGACACTTTGAGTATTATAATGCAATAATTCTGGATATCAGATTCTCACCTTCCCTATAGTTTGTTGTTGCTGACTGTTGTAACCTATCATTGTGTTTCTATTTAGTGCCCTTTTGTTTTGGCCTCACTTATCATTTCTTGTAGGGCAGGTCTATCCACTAGCAATGACCTCCTTTAACTTTGATTTACCTAAACTGTTTTTTAATGACTGCACTCTTTGTCACGTGTGGTCACCATTCTATTATAGTGGTCAGATAGTGATTTGACAGAGAGTTCCTTAAACACCTGGAACCAAACACTATTTTTTCCCCAGTTTTTGTGGCTGGGCTCTGCTTGTGTTGGGACCATGTCCACAACCCTGGGCCAGGCAGTTTACAGCTCTGCCTTTACCTTCACTTCCTGCCCACCAGAGCTGGATGTGTAGCCAGCGGTGAGTGCTCAGGGCCTTCTCAGGTCCTTTCTGAACACGGGCCCCTTGTGGGCATGTGTGGGGTCTTCTGGACTCCCAGTCACCTGTGGAAGCTTGAAAGCCTTATTCCTCCAAGCATTTCATTCCCCAGCTTTCTGTCCTTAGCATTTTGGGATGTCTTCTCTTTGCCACAACTGATACCCTTGTCCCATGCAACGGTGGGTTCATTTGACAAACACTCTCTGTGTAGCTGCTTCTCTGCCTTGAAAGAGTTTCAAGTTATGAGAAATAAAGCCAAGCCTTTGGTGTGGGCACCTCCAGAGCCACTGCACAGACAGCCACACTTCTCAGAGAATGGGGCCCACTCTCTCCCTCCAGAACCAGGGCCCTCACTGGGACCCAGTGCACCAGGTTGCAGTTGCTTTTGTGTTGATGAAGCATTCCCTTAATTGTTGTGAACCTTTCACCATTTTCCATAGTTCAGGTGAAATTGTTTCTGGCGGCTTTGCCAGTTTTTCAGTGCTCCTGTGGGGCTGAGGAGGGGGGCCCTTAGAGTCCCCATTCCTGATGTTCTCCAATGTCACTATTAGTAGGCACAGTTTGGAAAGTCCTTTTGAGGGCATTTGTTGATATCTCTCAGAATTTAAGATCAGCAAACACTCTGACCTGGAAGTCCCACTTCTAGGAATTTAGACACAGTGAAAGTATACACTAGTGCACACAGGTAAGCATGGTGGTATTGTTTGTAATAATCAAAACTAGAGAGACTCCAGATGCCTGTTCCCCTGTTGCTGCATGAATCAATAATGGTGTATTCAGCCTTTGGAATGTTATGTGTCTAGGCAAAAGGAACAATGATAAGGTATTATTCCTTATCAAGTTGGCAAAGATAGAAAAATGTAAGGCCCCATGCTGTGAATCTGTGCTGTTATTAAGAGGATCCAGACCCTGATGACAAGTGATGTGGAGCATTTTTTTCACGTGTCTGTTGGCCATTTGTATGTCTTCTTTGGAGAAATGTCTGTTCATGTCTTCTGCCCATTTCTTGACTGGATTATTATGCAACTGATGAGTCACTGGGCACTACATCTGAAACTAATCATGTACTATATGTGAGTTAATCGAATTTAAATTAAAAATAAAATAGAGGACCCAGACCCTCTTGAGGGCAATGTGATTTCCACGCCTCCACCATCTGACCTGTTGCTCTGCAGTTCCAGGAGCTCATTCTCAGATTTGCTCACGTGTGTGGGAAGATGCATCTGGCTACATCTGGACATGTGTGTTCACACGTCCTCCCACCTTCTGGTCTGGACATGTTCTCACACTGTTTTGGCCTTTCTCCACTATTGCTGTCCCTGATCTTCCTTTCCCAGCTGCTCTCTGCTAACCCAGCCCAGCAGACGGGAGCTCCACAGGCTGTGTCCTGTTCTCTGCCCTCTGCATCCCAGCAGAACGCCCGGTGCTGGAACACAGGGTATTCCAGTGTCTGTGAATGTAGGCATGAGTCTGGGATGCCCACCTGTCCCAAAATTACCATCCGGGCCCTGGACAAGCCAACTGCCAGTCTCCTCTGTCCCCACCTCCCAGCAAGACTGTGGCCTTGCTGACCTCTGGAACAGCCCACACCTGTGCATGGGGAAGAGCTGCTTCTACTCACGGTGGATTGGAGTTTTTGTTCTCAGCCCACGGGATTTTCCTGGAGCACAGTTTCAGACCTGTGATGGTGGCCAGACAGCAGAGCAATGACCTGAGGTAGACATGGCTGGCAGGCGGAGCTTCTGGTCCCCCAAATGTGGCAGTATAAGCCCCAGAGAGGAGTGGCAGGGCCCTTGGGTGCTGGCTAATGGTCACAGGTCTCCGCTGAACACCCCATTCCCAGATGAGCTGTGGGTTCCCTTTGTCAGTGAAACCACCACAGGAAACAGAGGGGAAGGGTGTGAGACTCTAAAGTATTCATTGGGGTTATCCTGCGGACAGGTAGTTGCATCGTCTGACCGACCCTGGGGTGGTGTGGGGCTGAGCGAGTCTCCTGTTGCCTATCAGGCCCAAGAGGGTCCATGGTCTCTGCCTTTCAGGGCATCCTGGGGGTGCTTTGGGGGCATTTTCTGGGGGGAATGCAGATGTGGCTGGGTCAGCCCTGGAAGGAGTTTCGTGATGACAGAGTCATTGGCTGTGAAAGGGAAGGGCTGGGCTTGGTGGCTTCTTCCTGAGTCGAGGGTGGGCTTGGGGAGGTCCTGGCTTGGCAGCAAGCAGGGGTACTTTAGGTGATGGTCCAAGTGAGGTGGGCAGGACCCCACGGGAAATCTCATGGGCATGTAGCCAGCTGGGCTGCAGGGGAGGGCTGGGCTCACAGGAGCTGGCACAGCAGAGCCGTGCGGGCGTCTGGCGGCCACGGGCGCTCCCATAGCCCAGGGGAGGGGAGCAGGTGGGCCGGGGACAGGCTGGCTGGCAGCCGCAGCCGGAGTGGCATGTGGTGACCTGGGGCTGGGTGGGATCAGGTTGGAGGTCGGGGCTGGTCAAGGGCCCCTTTCCTGGGCAGCCTGGCAACAAGCCACATGGGTGTTTCTTTACTGTGTTTCCCCAACACTTCGTCCCTCAGTCTCCTCCTCAGAAAGAGGGGACGAGGGGCTCAGACCTCAGAGAGCAGCTGTGAGATTAAACCCTGGTCTTTTGGGTGCCTGCAGGGGTGCAGGCCCACGAGAACGGTTACGGCTGGGTGAAGCCGGTGTTTATTGTGAATAAATCAAAGGATTAGCACATGGGCTCAGGGCGCTCGACACCACAAGACGTATGGAAGTGAGACTGCAGAGCAGGGTGACGACCTAGCGCAGAGGGCCCGAGCCTGAGATACACTCCAGGTGCCATCACCAACGTGGGGCATGGGTGTTCATTAGCGCCCCCGCAAGGGGTCTACATGGCTGAGTGGGCGGCGCACACGGCTGGGTGGTGTGGACTGAAACCGAAGGGTTTTCACCAGCGGCAGCAGCATTGCCCAGGAGCCTGGGGAAAAGCCTGGACAATCCCAGGTCACTTGTGTAAACCACTCAGGACAAGTGTTCCTGCGGTGGGGGTGGGGGCCTGGGTGGGACAGTACCGGCCACACTGGCAGGTGATCTTGCTGGATGTCCCCTCCCTTGTCCACTAGTGATCTCACGTGAGGCCACTGTCATCCTGACTTTGGAGCAGGCCGCTGTCCACAGCAATCGAGGCCTGATGGGCTTCCCAGTTCACAGGGAAGATCCCGCACCATGACTCCATGTCCCTCACACTCCCGGGCGGAGTCCAGACCTACCAGATGACGGCCCTCAGAGTCCTGCCCAGGACGGGATCCTGGGGGTCCTTCTACCCACCCTTAATATTTTGTTTCAGACCTAGTTGTTTTCTTCAGGAGCTTGGAGCATTGTCTCCCCCATGACACCACCCTTCCCCCTCTACCTTTCCGGGAAGAGCCCGCGGGAGGACCCCAGGGGGACCCCGGGCCCATAGGGTCTGTGCTGCCTGCAGCCCACAGGCCAGCTTGTCTGGGGTCGGATTGCCCAGCGAGGGCAGTGGGTGGAAATGGGCCAGAGGCTGAGAACCCCCAGACCACGACCCGTGGGCAGGCAGCCAGCCTCGGAAAGTCCTCGGAACGCAGCACCCAGCAGCACTGACCTTCCTGAGCGAGGGCATGACCCCGCCCCCCACCCCCGGGGGCCTGGCCAGAGGAGTTAGGCCCCTGCCCTTCGCGACTTCTCAGTCCCTCATTCCCAGCAATGTCTGCAGCTGGAGGAGACAAATGTCCGCTCAAAACCCTGGGTTCCCCCGCCCCCATGAGGGTCAGATGAAAGGAAGCAGATCCGTTGGACAAGTGAGTTTATTGGGGTGCCCGAGGAGGGGCTGACAGGTCAGACGTTAAGGCCAAGGGACCCGAGCAGAGACACTGGGAGGGAAGGACAGGGACCCAGAACAGGTGGAGGCGCCTCCTGGGAGCAGGAGCCCTGGGGAGCAGCGGGGTCAGCGGTCTGGGGATGCAGGAGGTCAAGATCAGGTCAGGAGCGTGGACACATGGGGGACCCCGTCCTGGTTGCGGGCAGCCACCTAACACAGGTCAGTACTGGACTGAGGGGGCGCTGGGAGGACCACCGTCACTGGGTGGGTCCTGAACCCAGCTGGCCCTGGGGGGAGAGACGTGCCCAGTCAGCAGCAGGACTTCTGGGCCGAGGTGGGAACACAGCAGGCCTGGTGGGACCACACAGGGCGGCGGAGCAGGGACACGCAGGAGCCCTGGCGGCAGCAGCTGGGCTGGCAGGAGGAGGCGGGGGCACAGCAGAAGGAGGCGGGCATGCAGCAGGCGGGTCTGCACACGGGGCGGCAGAGCAGGGACACGCAGGAGGAGGGTCTGCAGCAGGACGAGGAGCAGGGGCTGGGCTGGCAGCAGGAGGGGGCAGAGCAGGGGGAGGCCCCCGAGCAGATAGGGGTGCAGCAGACAGATGTGCAGCAGACGGGCTTGCAGCAGACAGGGGTGCAGCAGGCGGGCTTGCAGCAGACAG
>NW_024426552.1:1877540-1959206 GCF_017311325.1 Ursus maritimus
CGGGCTTGCAGCAGACAGGGGTGCAGCAGGCGGGCTTGCAGCAGACAGACACACAGCAGTCTTCCTGGCAGGGGGAGGAGCTGAAGCAGGAGGGCTGGCAGCTAGACTGCTCGCAGCATGAGGAGGCTGAGAAGGGGGAGGCCTCCGAGCAGACAGGGGTGCAGCAGAGGGGCTTGCAGCAGACAGGGGTGCAGCACACCGGCTTGCAGCAGACAGACACACAGCAGTCTTCCTGGCAGGGGAAGGAGCTGCAGCAGGAGGGCTGGCAGGAGCTGGTGCAGGCTGATTGGCAGGGGCTGGACACGCAGCTCGCAGGGGTGCAGATGAGGGTCAGGCAGGAGCTGGCGGTGCAGGAGCTGGGGGCGCAGCAAGTGGGGGCGCAGCAGGGGGGCTCGCAGCAGCTCTCCTGGCAATTGTCCACCTGCCAGGAGGAGCTGGTGCAAGTAGTGGGTGAGCAGACGCGGCTGCCACAGCTCAGGTCGCTGGAGCAGACGGACAGGGTGGACGCGGCCACAACGTAAGTCCTGGAGCAGCAGGTGTCGGCCATGCTGGAGTTTTGTGCTGGGAGGTGAGCTGGACAGGGGTGTGTGTGACAGGTGCGTGAGAGAGGTCCTCTGGGCATCGGGGCTTTTATATCTGTCCCTGGGGTGCTGAGCCTCACCTGCGTCTCAACCAGCCTTCCTTTTCCTTGTTATTGCCCAGAGTGTGTTTCCTGACAACCCTTATTAGTTTATTTGTTGTAAGATGTTTGTTACACCAACCCCAAGACCCTATGTCTGGCGATGGCTGTTTGCTTGTGTCCGGAAAGCAAAACTAGGATGCAGAGCTCCTGTAGGTCGGGTGTATCTGAAAACCTGGGCTCCTCTTTCCATTTTTGCTTGTGTATCTTTGGTGTGAAATCTGGTCTGCTCCACACATGGCCCAAATGCTCCTCACTGAACAAGGGTGTGTTGGCTGCGGGGTCGGGGGGAGCACCCCCTCCCCTGCTCCACCTGCAGACTCTGGCGGGGTGACTTCCACAGTCCGTCCCAGACACTGTTGTTGTTCCCCTGTTTATCTCACAATTACCAAATGACGTGCATATTCTGCTCTTTCTTGACTTTTCAGTTTTTTTTATTATAATCATATTTTTTTTATTATATTATGTTAGTCACCGTACAGTACATCCCTGGTTTCTGATGTAAAGTTTGATGACTCATTAGTTGCATATAACACCCAGTGCACCATGCAATACGTGCCCTCCTTACTACCCATCACCGGTCTATCCCATTCCCCCACCCCCTCCATTCTGAGGCCCCCAGTTACTTTCCCAGAGTCCATAGTCTCTTGTGCTTCATTCCCCCTTCTGATTACCGACTTTTCAGTTTTATTTTTTATTTTTAATTTTTAGCTTTTAAAAGTTTTTATTTTAATCACGTGGTGCTCATCATGACAGGTGCTCCCCCTAATCCCCATCCCCTGCTTCCCCCACCCCCCACCCAGCTCCCCTCTGGTGACCAGCAGTAGGCTCTCGGCAGTTAAGAGTCTGTTTCACTGTTTGTCTTTTCTTTTACCCCCTTTGCTCATTTGTTTTGTTTCTTCAAGTCCAAGTCAAGTCGTATGAGTGAGATCATATGGTATTTGTCTTTCTCTGACTTATTTCACTTAGTATAATACCCTCTAGCTCCATCCATGTCTTTGCAAATGCCAAGATTTCATTCTTTTTTAAAGCTGAGTGGTATTCCACTGTGTGTATTCACACCACGTCTTCTTTATCCGTTCAGCTGGAGATGGACACTCGGGCTGTCTCCACAGTTTAGCTGCTGTACATAACGCAGCTGTAAACATTGGGGTGCACGTGTCCCTTTGAGTTAGTATGTTTGTATCCTTCGGGTAAATACTCAGTAGCACAATTGCTAGGTCATAGGGCAGCTCTATTTTTAACTTTTTGAGGAACGTCCATCCATACTATTTTCCAGAGTGGCTGCACCAGTTTGCATTCCCACCAGGAGTGCACGAGGGCTCCCCTTTCTCCACATCCACACCAACATCTGTTGTTTCCGGTGTTGTTCATTTTAGCCACTCTGACAGGTGTGAGGTGGGATCTCATCATGGTTTGGATCTGCGTTTCCCTGATGCTGAGTGGTGTTGACCATCTTTTCACATGTCTGTTGGCATCTGGATGTCTTCTTTGGAGAGATGTCTGTTCATGTCTTCTGCCCATTTTTTGATTGAATTATTTGTTTTTTTGGTGTTGAGTGTGCAAGTTCTTTACATATTTGGGATACTAACCCTTTATCAGATATGTCACTTGCAAACATCTTCTCCTATTCCGTAGGTTGCCTTTTAGTTTTGTTGGTTGTTTCCTTTGCCGTGCGAAAGCTTTTTATTTTGATGAAGTCCCCATAGTTTATATTTGCTTTTGTTTCCCTTGTCTCAGCAGGCATATCTAGAAACATGTTGTTATGGCCGATGTCACAGAAATTACTGCCAATGTTCTCTTCCAGGATTTTGATGGTTTCAGGTCTCACATTTAGATCTTTCATCCACTTTGAGGTTATTTTTGTGTATGGTGTAAGAAAATAGTCAAGTTCCATTCTTCTGCATGCAGCTGTCCAGTTTTCCCAACACTCTTTGTTGAAGAGACTGTCTTTTTTCCATTGGATATTCTTTCCTGCTTTGTCAAAAATTAGTTGACCGTATGGGTGAAGGTCATTTCTGGGTTTTCTATTCTGTTCTGTCGAGCTATGTGTCTGTTTTTGTGTCAGTACCATACTGTCTTGATCACTACAGCTTTGTCATACAGCTCGAAGTCTGGTATTGTGATGCCTCCAGTTTTGATTTTCTTCTTCCAGATTGCTTTGGCTACTCAGCGTCTTTTGTGGCTCCATACAAATGGTAGGGTTGTTTGTTCCAGCTCTGTGAAAATGCTGGTGGTACTTTGATAGGCATTGCACTGAATATGTAGATTGCTTTGGGGAGTATAGACATTTTAATGATATTTTTTATCCAGTCCATGAGCATGGAATGATTTTCCATTTCTTTGTGTCATCTTTAATTGCTTTTCTCAGAATTCTGTAGTTTTCAGAGTACAGGTCTTTCAACTGTTTGGCTAGGTTTGTTCCTAAGTACCTTATTATTATTTTAAAGATTTATTTATTTATTTGAGAGAGAGAGAGTGTGGTGTGTGCATGAGCAGTGGGGAGGGACAGAAGAGAGAGAGAGAGAGAGAGAGAAGCTTAAGCAGACTCCCTGCTGGGTGGGGAGCCTGACTCGGGGCTGGATCTCACCACCCTGAGATCATGATCTGAGCCAAAATGAAGAGTTGGACACTTAACTGACTGAGCCACCCAAGCACCCCAGTATCTTATTATTTTTGATGCAATTGTAAATGTGATTGATTCCTTAATTTCTCTTTCTACTACTTCATTACTGATGTGTAGAAATACAACAGATTCCTGTACATTGGTTTTGTATCCTGCCACTTTACCGAATTCATGGATCAGTCCTAGCAGTTTTTCGGTAGAGTCTTTGGAATTTTCTAGAGTACCATGTGGTCTACAAATAGTGAAAGTTCGTCTTCTTCCTCGCTGATCTGCATGCCTTTTATTTCTTCCTGTTGTCTGATTGCCGAGGCCAGGACTTCGGTTCTCTGTTGAATACCAGTGGTGAGAGTGGGTATGCTTGTCTTGGCCCTGACCTTAGGGGAAAAGCTCGCCGTTTCCCCCGCTGAAGACGGTGCTCACTGCGGATTTTCTTCTATGGCCTTTATTATGTGGAGGTCTGTTCCCTCCATCCCTACATTGTTGAGGGCTTTTATCATGAATGGACGTTGTACTTTGTCAAATGCTTTTTCTGTGTCTTCCGAAAGGATCACGTGGTTCTTACCCTTTCTCTTGTTGATGTCGTGTATCACATGGATTGATTTGCAAATACCGACCCACCCTTTACACTGAATAAATCCCACTCGATTGTGGTGAATGATTTTTTAAATGTTTTGTTGGACCCAGTTTGCTAGTATCTTACCGAGGATTTTTGCCTCCGTGTTCATCAGGGATATGGGCCTGTAGTTCTCTTTTTTAGCAGAGTCTTTATCTGGTTTCAGATTCAGGGTAATGCTGGCCTCATAGGATGAATTTGGAAGTTTTCCTTCCTTTTCTGTTTTTTGAAATAGTTGGAGAAGAACGGGTAGTAACTCTTCAAGTGTCTGGTAGAGTTCCCCTGGGAAGCCATCTGGTCCTGGGCTTTTGTTTGTTGGGAGATTTTTGATTATTGATTCAATTTCTTTGCTGGTTATGGGTCTGTTCGAGTTTTCTTGTTGCTTCCTGTTTCAGTTTTGGTAGTTTGTATGTTTTTAGGAATTTATCCATTTCTTCTAGGTTGTTAATTTGTTGGCATATAGTTTTTCATTACATTCCCTTATAATTGTTTGTATTGCTGTGGGGTTTGTTATGATTTCTCTTCTCTCATTTGTGCTTTTATTTTTTGGGTCCCTGTCTCTTGCTCTCTCTCTTTTTTGATAAGTCTGGCTAGGGATATGTCAATTTTATTGATTTTTTTCCAAAGAACCAGCTCCTGGTTTAAAATTGATCTATTCTCTGTTTTTTTAGTTTCCGTATCATTTCTTTCCACTCTAATCTTTATTATTTCCCTTCCTCTGCCAGCTTTAAGCTTCATTTGTTGTTCCTTTTCTGGCTCCTTTAGCTGTATGGTTAGGTTGTGTATTTGAGATTTTCTGCTTCTTGAGGTGGGCCCGTATTGCAATATGCTTCTCTCTTAGAACTACCTTTGCTGCGTCCCAAAGGTTTTATTTAGACGGTCATGTTTTCATTTTCATTTGCTTCCATGTATTTTCTAATTTCTTCTTTAATTTCCTGGTTAACCCATTCATTTTTTAGTAGGATGTTCTTTAACCTCCACGTGTTTGTGTCTTTCCAAATTTTTCCTTGTGTTTGACTTCAAGTTTCACAGTGTTGTGGTCTGAGAATATGCATGGTGTGATCTCAGGGTTTTTGTACTTGTCGAGGGCTGATTTGTGACCCCGCATGTGATCTATTCTGGAGAATGTTCCATGTGCACTCAAGAAGAACGTGTATTCTGTTGCTTTAGGATGAAATGCTCTGAATATATCTGTGAAGTCCATCTGGTCCAGTGTGTCATTCAAAGCCCGTGTTTCCTTGTTGATCTTCTGCTTAGATGATCTGTCTATTGCTGTGAGTGGGGTGTTAGAGTCCCTACTATTATGGTATTATCAATGTGTTCCCTCGTGTTCAGTATTAACTGTTGTATATATTTGGATGTTCCCAAGTTAGGGGCACAAATATTTACAGTTGTTAGATCTTCTGGTCTTCTTTTTGGATTGTCCCCCTTATTATGATGTAGTGTCCTTCTTCATCTCTTGTTACAGTTTTGGGTTGAAAATCTAGTTTGTCTGATATAAGTATGGCTGCACTGGCTTTCTTTAACATCCATTTGCATGATAGATATTTCTCCATCCCCTCACTTTCAATCTGCAGGTCTATTTACATCTCAAATGAGTCTCTTGTAAGCACCATATGGATGGGTCTTGTTGGTTTTTTTTAAATCCACTATGATACCATGTGTCTTTTGATTGGAGTGTTTAGTCCATTTACATTCAGAGTAATTATTGACAGATATGTGTTTAGTGCCGTTTTAATGTTTTGTGGTTGTTTCTGAAGATTTTCTCTGATCCTTTTTTGTCTTTCTCTCTTTCATGGTTTGCTGGTTTTCTTTAGTGATATATTTGGATTTCTTTCTCTTTATTCTTGCATAGTGGTTTTGATATATGGTTTAGGTTTGTATATAACCTCTTCTGCATATAGCAGTCTGTATTAAGTTGATGTTCACTCAAGTTTGAACCCATTCTTTACTCCTCTCCCTCCACATTTTAGGTATATGTTGTTATATTTTACTTCCTTTTATTTTGTGTGTTCCTTGACTGATTTTTTACAGAAATATTCATTTTTACTGCTTTTGTGCTTCCTGCCCTCATACTGTCTCTGTGATCTTTCTTTTGCAGTCAAAGAGTCCTCTTTACTATTTCTTGCAAGGTTTGTTTAGTTTTTGTTTGCCTGGGAAACTCTGTATCTCTGCTTCTATTCTGAATGACAGCTTTGATGGACAGAGGATTCTTGGCTGCAGTTTTCCCATTCAGCACTTTGAACACATCATGCCCCTCCCTTCTGGCTTGAAAAGTTTCTGCTGAAAAATGCCCTGCTAGCCTTATGTGTTTTCCCTTGTAATTTACTGTCTTCTTTTGTCTTGCTGCTTTTAATATTTTTTCTTTATCACTATGTTTTGTCATTTTAATTACAATATTTCTTGGTGTGGATCTGCTTTTCTTGATTTTGGTGGGAGTTCTCTGTACTCTCTGGATCTGAAAGTCTGTTTCCTTCCTCAGATGAAAGAAGTTTTCAGCTATTATATCTTTAAAAAAAAGATAGATAAATAGATAGATTGATTGATTTATGACAGAGGAAAAGAGAGAACAAGCAGGAGGAGGGTCAGAGGGAAAAACAAACTCCCTGCTGAGCAAGAAGCCTGATGCGGGCCTTGATCCCAGGACCCTGGGATCATGACCTGAGCTGAAGGCAAATGCTTAACTGGCCGAGCCACTCAGGTGCCCCTCAGCTATTATACCTTCAAATAAATTCTCTGCCCCCTTTTCTCTCTCTTCTTCTTCTGGGACCCGTGTAATACGAATGTTATTACATTTTATGGAGTCAGTGATTCCCTAAGTCTATTTCTGTGTTCCATTATCCTTTTCTGTCTCTTTTGTTCAGCTTCATTACTTTCTAGTACTTTGTCTTCTAGGTCATTAATTCAGTCCTCTGCTTCTTCCAGACTGCTGTGCATTCCATCAAGCCTGTTTCTCATTTTGTTTATTGAGCCCTTTATCTGTGCTGTTATTCCTTATTCTATGTTAATTGTCTCACTGATGTCCTCCAATCTTTTCTCAAGTCCAGTAAGTATCCTTATGATCATTGTTTTAAATTTTCCATGAGGAGGGACGCCTGGATCGCTCAGTCAGTTAAGTGTCTGACTCTTGATTTCGGCTCATGTCATGATCTCAGGGTCATGGGATCGAGCCCCCCATCAGACTCCATGCTCAGCACAGAGTCTGCTTGTCCTTCTCCCTCTGCTCCTCCTCCCACTCATGCTCTCTGTCTCTTTCTGTCTAAAAATAAATAAATAAATCTTAAAATGTTTCCATTATGTCTGTTTCACTTAGATTTCTGGCTGTGGCCTTGTCCTGTTCTTTAATTTGATACAAATTTGTCTGTCTTCTCATTTTGTCTAACTTTCTGTGCCTGTGTCTCTGTGTTAGGAAGGTTAGTTATGTCTCCTGTTTTTGAAGGTAAGGGCTTTATGACGAGGAGATCCTGTAGCATGCTGCCATGTCGTGTCCCCTGTCCCCCAGGGCTTGGTGCTTCAGGGACTCTCTCCCGTGTGTGCTGCATGTGCTCTGCTGTCGTGTCCTGGCTACCTTATCCTTCAGGCCAGTCATCTCTAGGCTTTCTTTACTTGTTGTGGTCAGTGTTTGGTCCTTGTCTCGAATGTGACATATTTTAAATTAGCTGTGCTCTGGGCTCCTTGTGAAATAAGACCTGTCACCACCATCACCAGAACCAAGGCTCCACGAGACTCCCATATTGGGAGATGCAGTGTGAATAGACATTTGGACTGGTCTTCTGAATGAGGGGGCCATGGCACTGGGACTGAGGTGAGCATGACTGGGAATGGTGGTTCTTCTGGAGCACAGGGGATGTGGGGCTTGGTGTAAGCTAGTTAGGTAGCCAGTGTCATCACTGGGCTGGTTTTTGTAGGTGGCCCGGTGCTTATGCTGAAGGATATGGGAGGAAAATGGCACCTGCCAGTTCCTGTGTTCACGGAGGGGTCTCTCCATTAAATGTGCTTCTAGTTGAGCAAATAACATTCCCACTGTGTACCTCAGGTGTTTTTCAGATCACTTTTTCCCTGCTGTATGTCTGAGGGTTGTTTGCCCTGCGTTTTCTCCAAGAGCAGCCCCAATGTCCTTCAGGCTCTCCCAGAGCCAAGCACACTGACCTTTAAAACTCCAGGCTCTAAGCCCTGCTGGTTGTAGGAGCTCATGAAATTTGGGCCCTCTTGCTTTCCATGCCAATTGCTACGGGGATTCGTTTTCCCTGTGTGCTCCCCTGTGTGCTAGTGTGTCTGTTGCCCCTCTGCATGACCACAGCTCCCTCGCCACTGCAGTGGCTGTGACCCGTTTCTCTCCCGAGCCACATCTCCGTACTTCCTACCTTCTTCTATGTGGCTTCTTCTCTCCCGCTAGTTGTGCAGTTTGTTCTGCCAGTCTTCATTCAGATCAACTTCTGGGGTGTTTAGGAGGAATTATCTAATTGTATTTGTGGGGTGAGGTGAGCCTAGGGCCCCCTGCTCCGCTGCCATCTTCCCCACCCCCCCCTTGAGTTTTCAGTTTTAGTTATGATGTGGTTTTCTGTTGTGGAGGAAAGCACTTTCTCTTGTTTCCCTCCAAACCCCATGAAAAGTTCCTCTTTCCAGCCTCAGAAGGCAGTAATGCCCCAGCATTTGGTTAAATCATTGTCAAACTTGTATCGTTTTAACCAGGGCATGTTGTTCATAGCCAGGTCTGTGTAGTGGGGCCAGATTTAATTTCCTCAGTTGTACATGTTTTGTTTTTGCTTGTGTTTTTCCTTTTTTAGAGTCAACAATTGCTTCTTACGTTTATTTGCTTCTTGCTCTATGTACCTATCATTAAATCATCTCCAAATCCTCTGACTAATTTATCCCCAAGTTCCACTCAAGAGGGTTGAACATATCAGGCAATCTACCAGTTTCCTTTATTTTGTGGAAGTGTCTGTCCATGAGCTCCCTCTATTTGTGGGCTGATGTCTGCCGTCTCTTCCGGTGGCTGCACAGGGGCATAGGTGTCATCCAGGGATCTCCTCTCACCATTGTCTTTGGGTTTTTCTCCATCTCTCTCATACCATGGGCCTCTTATTTCCTGAATGCAGTGTCCTTTCCTTTCTGGGTTTATGCCTTTATTTGGGTGGAGCACACCCTTTGGTAGCTTTCTGAAAATGGCTGCATGGGAGAGAAATTTTTGAGCTTAGCATAACTAAAAATGACTTTATTCTGCCCTTATTCTTGATTGATAATGTAGCTGGGTGTAATCTTCTGGATTGGAAGAGTTATCCCTTAGACTATTTTGTTGAAGACATAGAATGTTTCCAGAATTTCAAATGTTCCCTTGTGCTGTTTCTCAGTTAACCCACCTTCCCCAAGGAGTCGCTATTCCACCTTCTTTCCCTGTGTTCTATCTACTCTTTAGTTTATGGCTCCTTTTGCTCAACAGAATGTCTGTGATAAGCACACATGTGGCTGCAGATTCAGTAGTTCATTCTTTTTTTTTTTCTGTGCTACAGTTGCTACATTAAAACTTGCTATGCATTATCGATTCAGTCTCTTTCCCAAGAATGGAGATTTAGATTATGTCCAGATCTTGGCTAATATTAATGATGCTGCTATAAAAATTCTTGTGGATTTTGTTTTTGGTGGACATATTTGCCAATCTTCAGTGTGCACCCACGAGTGGAATTTCTGGGTCGAATGGTAGGCACATGTGCAGTTTAGCTTATATTTTGTCCAATGGCTTTCTAAAGACATTTACATTCCCACTGGCCAATCTTATGACTTGTAGTTACTATCTATCCTTTATGAAATGAGGTATTATCAGTCTTTTAAAATTTTACCCATGTCGGAAAGGGTGTAGCGACACCACATCGCTGCATTCATTTGCAGCAAAGCTGCTCCTTGAACGTTTGGAAATCTTTTCTGCCGAGGTGTATGTTCAAGTTATTTGCTTGTTTTTTTTTTTTTAAAGTAGGATTATTTGTATTTCTCATTGGCTTATAGGAATTTATTATATATTCCAAATATGAGTTAACTGTTGTATATATACAGTGGTATGTGATAAATGTTATGACTGGCTCTCTAGAAAACAACAACAAAAAAAGCCCTGTTCCCATGGTATAAATACACCACAGTTCTCATTGTGATGTTTTGAACACAGGCCTGGGAAGAACTGATACAAGTTCTTCCAGCACTCCATTGGGTATGAGCATTACACATGACTCTTCCAAGCCAGGAACTTGTTTTTCTCATTCTATTGATGGTGTCCTTTTTAAAAAGTCAAGTTTACTGAAGTATGGTTTACATACTGTAATACGTACCCATCTAAAGCTTCTATTTGCTTAGCTTTGGGAAAATATGCACCTGTGTGACCACTGCCACAAGCAAGATATAGAACTTCTCCATCATCCTGAAAATTTCCCATGTGTTCTTCATCCCACCCCATTGGACCCTGGCCCCAGTAAATACAGAACTCCTTCTCATCTAGGAGTTCTCTACGGTCTCATGTAAATTAATTATATAGTATGAACTCTTAGGGTTTGACTTCTTCCCCAAGTGTATGGAGGTATTCAGATGTGGATACGGTTGCCTTCTTTCTCTGCTGAGTAGTATTCCCTGTGCAGATATAACACAACTTGTTTATCTGCTCAGCTGTCGATGCACATACGGCTGGTACGAACATTCGTGAACAATTCTTTGTGTGGAGTTGTGTGGCCACTTCTGTTGGGTAAACAGCCAGGAGTGGCATGTCTGGGCCACATGATTGGTGTATGATTGAGAGACTGCGAAACCGGTTCCAAAGTGACCATACCCATATACATTCCCTCCAGCAAATGTTTATGTTCCAGTTTCTCCACATCCTCGCTGACACTCAGGGTAGTAGACTTGTTAACTTGAGGTGTCCTAATGGATGTGTTGTGGTGTTCATGGTGTCCTTTGAGGAATAGAAGTTCCTAAGTTTAATGAAGTCCAGTGTAATGACTCTTTCTTTCTTTCTTTTTTTTTTTTTTTTAAAGATTTTATTTATTTATTTGACAGAGAGAGAGACAGCCAGTGAGAGAGGGAACACAAGCAGGGGGAGTGGGAGAGGAAGAAGCAGGCTCACAGCGGAGGAGTCTGATGTGGGGCTCGATCCCATAACGCCGGGATCACGCCCTGAGCCGAAGGCAGACGCTTAACAACTGAGCCACCCAGGCGCCCCTCTTTCTTTCTTTTTTAATATTTATTTTATTTTAGAGAGAGAGAGGGAGAGTGCATGAGTGGGGGGAGGGATAGAGAGCTAGAACCTTCAAGCAGACTCCCCACTGAGCAAGGAGCCCAGCACGGGACTCGATCCCATGACCCATGAGATCACGACCCGAGATGAAACCAAGAGTTGGACACTGAACCGACTGAGGCGCCCAGGCACCCCTGACTCTTTCCTTTTATGGTTCGTGTTTTTGACGTCTTTGCCGACCACACATTGTGAAGATATTCTCCTGTGTATCCTTTTGGACCTCCACTATTTTACCTTCTGCAGTAAGCTCTGATGCTCTTACCCTCCCCCCATTAATTTCGTGCATGATGTGAGGAAGAAGGCAAAGTTTGTTTTCCCCATACAGACGCCCAGTCGGCTGGTCTCGTCACTGCCCCCACTAAACCGCAGCAACACCCTGATTGGGAATCAAGTGGCCCTGAGGGTGAGGGTCGTACTGGACCCCTGGGGGCCCCTTGTCCTGCGCATCTGCTCTTGCGTAAGCTCTGGAGCTTGTACTTTGTGTCACCTGACCTTCCAAGCTCTCCTGTGCCGCTGGCCTCTTCAGGTGCTGCACCTTTCCTTGCACTGATTTCAGTGACATTTTCCTAGGAAATTACCCCCTTAGTCCAAGAAATTTGATTGTGTTGATTTAAAGATGTGTATTTCTTTCCATAATTTAAGATGTTCTCCATCTTCAGTCATGTGTCTGGTTTTATATTTAGTATCCATTATGTCTTTTTATTGTTTTCCAGCATTTTTATTCTTTCACAGACTCTTAAAAATAAATGCTTGGTTTCCTTGATTATATCTACTATTGCTTTTTATGTTTTTAATTCATTAATTTTATTAATCGATTTATTTCCTTTGGAAGTTTTTTTTAACTTTCTGAATTAAAATCTCATTTATTTTCAATTTTGCTTATTTTCTACAGTATGTCCTTAAGGATTTGGTTACCCTCTGAGTCCTGCTTCACCCAAGCCCCCATGCTCTGAGGAGCAGTACTTGTACTGGCTTTGTTTATTTCCTTTGCTTGTTATACAATTTGTAATTGTGTTTCCGTTCGCTCCCCGGTTTGAGAGAGCAACTTTAAATTTTCTGAATGAAACTTTCTTTTTATTGTTTTAATTTCAACTTACTGAATCTGGCTCAGGAATTGGTCTATAGAATGTTTTACCTTTCTACATAGTATTTTTATTATAAAATATTTCAGAAAGCATAGAAAATAATAGAATTAACGTTCGTGTATCTATGAGTTAACAGAAACCTTAATATTTTGCCATATTTATAGAATATTCCAGATGCTGTTGACAGCCCCATGTGCCCCCTGCCCCCTCCGTTTGGGGTAGCCCCAGTATGGAGGCTGGTAGTCACATTCCCACACACCCTCTTCTAGTTTTCATAGAGAAGTTTATAGCCACGAAGACAAAGTATTGCTTTGTGGTTTTAGCCTTTCAGTGGGTGCCATTCCGCACGTGTCAATCTGCAGTGTGACTTTTCTTTTTACTCAGTGTTATGTTCAGCCATGAAACAGATGTTTCAGTCACGTGGACTCTACCCCATGCTCTTCCTGAGTGTGTATGTACGTGGTCCGGTTGTCCATTCTCCTACTGAAGGGTGTTTCGTGGTGTTCAACATTTGGGCTTCAAACTCCATGGGGACGTCTTTCTTGTGCACACATGTGACGTCTTCTCCAGGAGAGCCGTCCTGGGTGTGGAATGTGCAAGGTTCAGCTCTTCCAGATGTTACTAACTTGCTCTGAAACATGAGGGCTCCCACGTGCAGCACAGAGCGGACCTTGTTTCTATCTTCCCGGCCATGCTTGCTGTCGTCAGATGCGAACATTTCTGCCAGGCTGATGGGCGTGGGGGTCCCCAGGATTAGGTGGTTTGCTAGGGGACCTCCCAGGACTCAGCACACAGAGCAAAATCAGCCCAGGGCAAGGTGCGTGGGGAGAAGCTGGGGGACATGGGGCGTGCATTTCCAGAGCCCTGGCCGGTGGGGTCAGATGGGACATGCCCAGCTCCCCAGCCAGGAGCAGTGACAACATGTAGGATGTGTCACCCCCAGGGAGCTCGTCAGAGGTCAGCACGCAAGGTTTTTATCAGGGCCGTGTCACGTGGGCACCCACTGCCTGGTGTGCACCAAAATTCCAGACCCCCAGGAAGATGGGGTGTTCGGCACAAGCCATAGTGTTTGTACAGTTTATGCCCAGTGAGGCCCTCCTAGCACATGGGTGCAAACCCTTCCCAAATCCACACTCCCAGACACCACCCGAGGGCCCACCTTGTGACCAGGCTAAGGACAGCTGCTCCAGGCCTGCAGTGCTGGCTCTTACCGGCACGGGCCTGTGGAGTCCGTCCTTCTGGAGTGCGGGGGCTGGAGAGAGTCTGGGCTCAGGGAGGTCACCCCTGAAAGGTGGCTTTTCCCCAGGCACTGCCATCAGACTACTGAGCCTTACGACCTTGAATGTGGGTCCCTGTGCTGGACAAACATGTCACCGGAGGCACCTCCTGGGCTCTACTGATGGGCAGGAACATGACGGCCATGGGACAAGCACAGGCCACCTTACATGGGGGTGTCAGGTAGGGGTCTTTGTTGGAAACCACAGACGTGAATTCTGGTTAAACTGATCAAAGTAGGAATTTATTGGAGGGTTTGACAGCTCACAGAATGAGGGGCGATGACGAAATCAGGAAGCAGTGCAGGAGCCAGGCCCACACCGGGCCAGTGGCGATGCTGAGACACAACTCAAGAGAGGATACCTGACCTCTCCCTTCACTGCAAGTAAGGTCCAGAGGCTTGGGGGAGCCCAGCTGGCCTTGTGGGGTCACTGCCAACCCAGGTGTAGGAGGCAGGGCATGTCGACTTGGGAAAAGTTAGTACTTGAGGAAAGTCAGTGGGAAAAATGCACAGTGGGGAACGGGAGACCAGTGTCCACCACAGGGGCCAGGGAAGGGGGATAGACACTTGTCTTGGTGCTTAGTAAAGAATCCAGGCTGTGCAGATGTGCTTTTGAGCTTTGGGGTGACCTTAAGAAGATCACTCAGCAGCAGGACTTCTGGGCCGAGGCGGGGATGCAGCAGGCCTGGCGGGAGCACACGGGGCGACAGAGCAGGGACACGCAGGAGGCCCGGCGGCAGCAGCTGGGCTGGCAGGAGGAGGTGGGGGCACAGCAGGAGGCGGCGGGCACGCAGCAGGCGGGTCCGCACATGGGGCGGCAGAGCAGGGACACGCAGGAGGCCCGGCGGCAGCAGCTGGGCTGGCAGGAGGAGGTGGGGGCACAGCAGGAGGCGGCGGGCACGCAGCAGGCGGGTCCGCACATGGGGCGGCAGAGCAGGGACACGCAGGAGGAGGGTCTGCAGCAGGACGAGGAGCAGGGGCTGGGCTGGCAGCAGGAGGGGGCAGAGCAGGGGGAGGCCCCTGAGCAGACAGGGGTGCAGCAGACGGGCTTGCAGCAGACAGGGGTGCAGCACACGGGCTTGCAGCAGACAGGGGTGCAGCACACGGGCTTGCAGCAGACAGACACACAGCAGTCTTCCTGGCAGGGGGAGGAGCTGCAGCAGGAGGGCTGGCAGGAGCTGGTGCAGGCTGACTGGCAGGGGCTGGACACGCAGCTTGCAGGGGTGCAGATGAGGGTCAGGCAGGAGCTGGGGGCGCAGCAGGGGGGCTGGCAGCATGAGGAGGATGAGCAGGGAGAGGACTCGCAACAGATAGGGGTGCAGCAGACGGGCTTGCAGCAGACAGACACACAGCAGTCTTCCTGGCAGGGGGAGGAGCTGCAGCAGGAGGGCTGGCAGCTAGACTGCTGGCAGCATGAGGAGGCTGAGCAGGGGGAGGTCTCGCAGCAGACAGGGGTGCAGCAGATGGGCTTGCAGCAGACAGGGGTGCAGCAGATGGGCTTGCAGCAGACAGGGGTGCAGCAGACGGGCTTGCAGCAGACAGGGGTGCAGCACACGGGCTTGCAGCAGTCTTCCTGGCAGGGGGAGGAGCTGCAGCAGGAGGGCTGGCAGGAGCTGGTGCAGGCTGATTGGCAGGGGCTGGACACACAGCTCGCAGGGGTGCAGAGGAGGGTCAGGCAGGAGCTGGGGGCGCAGCAGGGGGGCTCGCAGCAGCTCTCTGGGCAGTCGTCCACCTGCCAGGAGGAGTCCGGGCAGGAGTCACAGGAGCCGGGCAGGCAGATGTGGCTGCCGTAGCTCAGGTTGCTGGAGCAGACGGACAGGGTGGACGCAGCCATGGCGGGGGTGGCGAGGCTGGAGGAGGTGTGAGTGTGAGTGTGTGAGTGTGACTGTGTGTGAGGTGCTCAGGGTGTCCTGCTGGCTTTTATACCCTCCCAGGTGTGTGTGCTGTCCCAGCCGCAGGCCCCACTCTCCTCCCTTCCTTGTTGGTGTTTGGAGCCCAGGGGACTCTCATTAGTGCCAGCTGTGTGTTTGGTTCTATGAGGTGTTTGCTTAGCTATAAAACTCCTAGTATATTTTGGGGTCTGTTGACTCACTGTAAGCTACCTTTGGTCCAGAACATACAGTGTGAGTCTGCAAATAGCATGTCCTGGGGCTGGGTTGGCTGTGTAAGAAATCCATCTATTGGAATCCTAACTGCCCTTTTGTGGACACATGGGTAGGTCTTATGCACACCGGGGGCCTCTGCTTGTCAGGGCGGTGCAGTGGCCAGAGTCCGAGAGGGTGTGGAGCCAGACATGTTCTGGTTGTGACTCCCTGGTCCTCTCTCCGATGTGGGAGTACCCCTGAGGGCACGTGCAGGTGGCCAGCAGGTGAAGGTGGGACAATCAGGTGGCTACACATTCCATGTCCTTGCGTGACCATGGAAGCCACTTCTGCCTGACCACTCACCGAGCTCATGGATTCTGCTTCTGTCCACAGCCATTTTACACCCCAAACCCTGCAAACCTTGAGTGCAAATGGGAGCGCCCTATTTTCTCCCCTGCAGGAAGTGCAGCTCCCACAAAGCCTCCATAGGAAAAACAATGGTTGCTTTTGTGTTTCCTGTTGATTTTCTTGATTGTTAATTGAAAAATTCCTTGGGTCATCCCAGCCAGAAACCTGAAAGTCATCCAAACGCCTTCCTCTCTTCTGCAAATAATATCCAAGTGGCCAACAAGTGGTTTTGGTTCCCTCTGCTACATAAATTTCCATCCTCTCTGGTCCTTTTACCTTCCAAGCATGAATTTATTCACTGTGGAGCCAACCCCCCACGTGCTGGAAACAGTGGTGAGCTCGAGAATGCACAGGTGCACAGGTCACAGCCCTGTGGAGGCCTGCTGGCCGGGGAGGTGGGCGCTTGGCGCCCTGTGACAGCCGTGAAGAATGGGGTCGGCAGCACCGGGCCCAGGGGAGTGGCACCACACCCCAGTGGGAGGGCTCTGGGGGCACGCAGGCAGCAGGTGCTGCCCCTGGGGCCTCTGTGGGCTCCAATTCTCACCCTTCCTGGCCATTGTGTTTCCAGCAGTGGTTCTCACACCAGGCCTCTCAACTACGAGGACGTGCGTGCTGGGGGAGAGAGGGGTTCTAGGAATTCAACTAAACTGTGGGCTGAGTTGTCTTTCTTTATGTCTTGAGTTATAAAACTGGTGTGGGTCTGAGCCTGGCCCCCTGCGCTCAGTCTGGCCCTTCCAGAAACACAGGAACTGGAAGCTGGAAGCTGGAAGTGCTTGGCAGGGGTGGGCAGAGGGCGATGTTCGCCCTCTATGACGCGGCCACCTCTGCCAGACGTAAGTATGCCGGCTGAGGACGGCTCGAAAAGCTGGATAAAATACAAAAACGTCCGTGCAAAGCTTTTGAAGTCTGCTGCTGAGACTGAGTGCTGAGGGCCAACATGTGGAGACGGGGGCCGTTCAGAGAGGCGAGCTGACACTTCTGCATGGCTTCCCCTGAAGTGCAGCCGATGAATCTTGGTGTGGGCTGTGAGGGCAAGTAACCAGCATGTCGAGAGGCCGGCAGAGCTTTGGGACACCGATGGGAGGGTGGAGAACTCCATGGGGTCTGCGACTGCAGAAGCAGCCCGGACCCGAGGGGACAAGACCCCAGGGAGACGGCAGGCACCGAGAGGAGCTCGAGAGCTGCAGGTTGAATCTCAAGGCATTTGCCAAATGTTCATGCTGTTCAGGCAAGATACTAAGAAAGCCAGCAGGGAACCATTAAAACCCAAGCAGAGCTTCTGCAACCACATTGCCAAGGAGACTCATAACCCTGACGACTGGCCAAGGAGGAGTGGCTGTCAGGTGGGACCCCTGGACAGCTCAGCCCCAGGAGTGGGGACACAAGCTGTGGGGCAGCCTCACATCAGGACGAGTCTTCTGCCCCACTCAGGCTGCCAGCCAGAATGACCTCTTCGGAAGAAGAGAAACTCATCCAGAACTGCTAGAATTTTTCATAGACGATGTCAAACATTCAGTCAAGAATTACAGTCATGCCAAGAGACAAACAGATGATAGAAACAAGCCTGAGATGACAGTGTTGGAGTTAATCAGACACAGACTTTCAAGATAATTGTGAAAGTGTTCAGGGAAATAGGTGTAAAGAGGGAGATCTTTATTGTAAAGCTGAAACATAGACGAAGAAACAAGTAGAAATTCTAGACTGAAGAGAACACAGGACTCACATTTATGAACTGATGGATGGGTGCCATAGTAGTGTGGGTGGTGGACAGGGATCGGACAGCGAGAATGGCACACTGGGACGGCATCTTTAAGGGCCAAAACCAAAATGACTGCAGAACTGGGCTAGAGTTCCCCAAGAATGCCGTTCGGAGGTGAAGGTGCCACAAATCATTGCCCAAACAGCAAACACGGAGCGGATTCCATGTCAGAAGACGCACTTTGAAGTCACTGTCACGGGAAGCTCTCAGGTAGGATGGCCGGAGGGCAGAAGTGCAAGAAAATGGAGGAGAACATGAAAGGATAAACGACGGGACATATAGAGTGGAAACTGGCCCACATTTCCATTCGTAATTTATAACATGTAGTATATTTACGATTTCCCGTGGGCTCTAGGCTGTAGTAGAGATGAACGGTGCGGCACGAGCAGGGTGAGGGGCTGAGGTGTGCTGGGTCTCAGGGTTGTTCTGGAAGTGGCCCCTGCGCCCGTGTCCGTCGGACTTGACCATCCCAGGAAGGTGCGCTGTAGCCTCTGGGCTGACCTCTGAGACAGTCCCGAAACCACGGACAACGGGTAATGAATGGGGGAGTAGAGATAAATAACAAAAATACCCCAAGACAGCCAGGAAATAATGTGTAAAAGAAACATATAACATTTTAGGCAAACAGAAAACATACAATCAGTTCGCAGATATAAACCTAATTATCAATAATTAAATCAAATGTAAAGTATTAAATATTTCAATTTATAAATAAAGATTGTGAGTCCGCACAAGAATGGACACCCCGCAGGCTAGTTCTAAGAACTAGACCCTAAATATAAGGCCGCGGGAGGTTTGGGAGTACAGAGAGGCAAGACACAGACAAATACACAGGACAATGTGGGGTTCTGTGCAGCTGCAAACAAGAAAGAGAAATCTTTATGTATTTGAAGGAAAGAGCTCCATGTTATATTAAGTTACAAAAAAACAGAGTGGGTAGAATATGATACAATTTGTATTTTAAACATGTAGAGAGAAGAGATGATAAAGTCAATCTTCATTATTCATGAATTACTCACTAAAATTTATTTGTAACCCTAATCAACACTCACAACGTGTGCTCGGTCATTCGCGGACACGCGGGAGCGCTCCAGATCCGTTCCCCGCTGGGGTGGGACGAGGCTCTGCCGCCTGCGTCAGCCCCCAGCCCAAAAGCCCGTCCTACCACCAGCTCCTTCGTGCCGGGTTCTGTGCTTTACACCCTGATTTTGGGGCGAACGGGCCCCAGGCGTACCGCCGCAGGTAGGGTTCTGGGCACAAGAGGGCTCATGTGCCCTGGGGAGCAAACCCGCGTCGCATAAGCCTTGCTCAGGCGTGAGTTAAGGTGCCGGTGGCCGTGAGTCCGCTTTTAAATAAGATGTATGTCAAGTATTTATTAAATAGGTCGCTTTAAACAGAAACATCAAACGAGCCGTGTATTGAGGGTTGCTGAAAATCTGACCAGAGCTTGCAGGGACCCAACCCCGTATTCCCCGGGAGTGATGGTTCAGCGTTGCCAGCATTTGCTAATTCAGTGTTTTCGGTGACTTTCTAGATCCTAGGGACTGTGACTAACGAGAACGCATGTGTGCCTGTGTGTGAGCAGAGAGAGACTAAGAGAGAGACACAGAGACACGTGCAGAGACGGGGGCATGTAGCTGCTTCCTGAGAGGAGGGTGGGGTGCTGGTAGGCAGAGCTGAGGGACACTCGCTCTCCACGGCCACATTGCCTATCTTTCTGTTGTGTTCTGTGTCCGTGTTCTCCTTAGAGACACGGCGGGTGGTCTGGTGTCGTGCGGGACACGCAGTGAGGGAGCCGGCCAGAAGAAAGGTTGGGTGGGGACGGATGGGGGCCGTCCAGACGGACGAGGCTGCCCCAGAGGGACACGAGGGCGGTGACTGCTGTCGATGTCCAGCCCAGGTGCTCAGGTGGCTCATGCGTAACCACAGCCCCAGGCAGTGTCCTTGTCCTGAGGGAGGGAGGCTTTGGATACAAAGCCCTGTGGTCTCCCCAGCACACAGACAGATGGAAAGTGGACCCAGGGACAGGACGCGCTTTGGTGATGAGAAATGCTTCAGAGCTCAGGCCAAGAGGTCCAGCCCAGCAGGTGGCCCTGGGAAGGCGCTGACCACCCCTGGCCTCTGGGTTCCTCCTTCACAGGGGGCCCCAGTCCTGCATCCCCAGGGGAAGAGGTGTTTGAACCACAAGAAACTCTTCCTAGTGCTGGCTGCTTGCCAAGTGAGCGACGGCCTGGGGCGGCCTGGCTGGTGGCTGGATGGTGACCCGCACACCCAGGATGCTCTCCACAACCTCACCCCACACCCGCCATCCACTGCTCTGAGAAGCAGGGCTGCGACCTGCCCATCCCACTCCTGTTCCCCTGGAACACAGTGGGACCGCTCCGAAGCCCGATGCTCCAGGAGGTTTCTGAGCTGGATAGCATCCAGGCATATAAGCATCTCTAATGGGATGGGAGCCGGAACTAGAGGCTTGCGGGGGCCTGGGACACAAGATCCAGGAGGATATAAAAACTGTCAGCCTCAGGCACCACACATACACACTCACACACACACTCACACCCTCCTCCAGCCCCACCCCCGCCATGGCCGCGTCCACCCTGTCTGTCTGCTCCAGCGACCTGAGCTACGGCAGCCACATCTGCCTGCCCGGCTCCTGTGACTCCTGCCCTGCCTCCCCCTGGCAGGTGGACGACTGCCCAGAGAGCTGCTGCGAGCCCCCCTGCTGCGCCCCCACCTGCTGCGCCCCCAGCTCCTGTCTGACCCTCATCTGCACCCCTGTGAGCTGTGTGTCCAGCCCCTGCCAATCAGCCTGCACCAGCTCCTGCCAGCCCTCCTGCTGCAGCTCCTCCCCCTGCCAGGAAGACTGCTGTGTGTCTGTCTGCTGCAAGCCCGTGTGCTGCACCCCTGTCTGCTGCAAGCCCGTGTGCTGTAAGCCCATCTGCTGCAAGCCTGCCTGCTGCACCCCTGTCTGCTGCAAGCCCGTGTGCTTCACCCCTGTCTGCGGCAAGCCCATCTGCTGCAAGCCCGTCTGCTGCACCCCTGTCTGCTCGGGGGCCTCCCCCTGCTCTGCCCCCTCCTGCTGCCAGCCCAGCCCCTGCTGCTCATCCTGCTGCAGACCCTCCTCCTGCGTGTCCCTGCTCTGCTACCCCGTGTGCAGACCCGCCTGCTGCGTGCCCGCCTCCTCCTGCTGTGCCCCCGCCTCCTCCTGCCAGCCCAGCTGCTGCCGCCGGGGCTCCTGCGTGTCCCTGCTCTGCCGCCCTGTGTGCTCCCACCAGGCCTGCTGTGTCCCTGCCTCGGCCCAGAAGTCCTGCTGCTGACTGGGCACGTCTCTCCCCCCAGGGCCAGCTGGGTTCAGGACCCACCCAGTGACGGTGGTCCTCCCAGCGCCCCCTCAGTCCAGTCCTGACCTGTGTTAGGTGGCTGCCCGCACCCAGGACGGTCCCCCATGTGTCCACTCTCCTGACCTGACCTTGACCTCCTGCATCCCCAGACCGCTGACCCCGCTGCTCCCCGGGGCTCCTTCTCCCAGGAGGCGCCTCTACCTGTTCTGGGTCCCTGTCCTTCCCTGTCTCTGCTCGGGTCCCTTGGCCTCACCATCTGACCTGTCAGCCCCTCCTCGGGCACCCCAATAAACTCACTTGTCCAACGGATCTGCTTCCTTTCATCTGACCCTCATGGGGGCGGGGGAACCCAGGGTTTTGAGCGGACATTGGTCTCCTCCAGCTGCAGACATTGCTGGGAATGAGGGACTGAGAAGTCGCGAAGGGCAGGGGCCTAACTCCTCTGGCCAGGCCCCCGGGGGTGGGGGGCGGGGTCATGCCCTCGCTCAGGAAGGTCAGTGCTGCTGGGTGCTGCGTTCCGAGGACTTTCCGAGGCTGGCTGCCTGCCCACGGGTCGTGGTCTGGGGGTTCTCAGCTCCTGGCCCGTTTCAACCCACTGCCCTCACTGGACAAACGGACCGCAGAGAAGGTGGCCTGTGGGCTGCAGGCAGCACAGACCCTATGGGCCCGGGGTCCCCCTGGGGTCCTCCCGCGGGCTCTTCCCGGAAAGGTAGAGGGGAAAGGTGGTGTCATGGGGGAGGCAATGCTCCAAGCTCCTGAAGAAAACAACTAGGTCTGAAACAAAATATTAAGGGTGGGTAGAAGGACCCCCAGGATCCCGTCCTGGGCAGGACTCTGAGGGCCGTCATATGGTAGGTCTGGATTCCGCCCGGGGGCATGAGGGACATGGAGTCATGGTGCGGGACCTTCCCTGTGAACTGGGAAGCCCATCAGGCCTCGATTGCTGTGGACAGCGGCCTGCTCCGAAGTCAGGATGACAGTGGCCTCACGTAAGGACACTCGTGGACAAGAGCGGGGACATTCAACAAGGTCACCTGCCAGGGTTCCAAAACTGTTGCAACGGTGGCCCAGTGTCCCCATGAAGAATCAGACAGAGGTCACCCACCCTCCTGAGCCCTCCCCTCCCTGCCCGTGAGCTCCTCACTCTCCCGCATCTGTGTCCATGGCCAGAACCCACAAAGGGAGCCCGTGCCACCCCCAGGCGCTCAGTCTCCTTCCCTGAAGCCCCCATCACCTCCCGCCCCACGCCACACTCCCCACCTGCTGCACGTTCCATGCCCAAACCCTTCTCCCCCGACCAGAACCCTTCAGCTGCAAATCAGCCTTGTCCAGGTACAATTTGCATATCATCAGACGTGCCTATTTCATTGTATAGTTCGATGAGTTTTGAGAAAGGTCTGCATCCTGCAGCCTCCACTGGGGTCGAGAGGTACCAGCTTTCCCTCCTGTGAAGCTTCCTCTGTGGCCCGAGCCTCCCCACCCGCCCGCCACCTGGGAGCAGATGCTCTGCTGCTGAAGCTGAGCTTTCCTCGGGCGTCCGAAGGGGGAAGGTGCCCAACAGACATGCTCCGCGTCTGGCTTCGTTCACTTGCCTCTTTCGTGGCATATATTCGTGGTTATTTCCTTTGTAATTGCCGATCGTGTTTTATTGAATCGCAGTTGTTTAATCACCTGTTGACGTCCCTGTGGGGTGTCTCCAGGTTTTCAGGGTTGTGAAGGCAGCCGCTGTAAGCACCTGTACCCCGCATGTCGTCCTTTCTCTTGGGTAGATACCTGGGGGTTGGCTTGCTGGGTCATGTGCCAGGTGCACCGTGCATGGCGGTTTTTGCCCTTCCTGCCGGCTGCTGTGTGTGGCTGGATCCGCTGGTGACCTGCCTGTTCCCCGCTGTCTGTCTTCCTGCAGCGTCTGCTCAAATCCTCTGCCTGTTGTTCCGCAATCAGATTGTTGGCTCTTAACTCACTGGGTGTCCTTCTCGTACTCCGGGGACCCTTTATCATATGTGTCCTGTGCAGATTTCCCCGCCTGCGCCCAGACTTTGCACTTTCTTCACAGTACTTTGGAGTAGCTGACATCTCTAGTTTTGATTCAATTCAATGAATTCCCTTTCTTCCGAGGTGCTAAGAAATCTTTGCCTAAACTCTGGGTCACGCCGGTTTTGTCCCATGTGTACTTCTAAATATTCCAGCTTTAACTGTTACGCTAAGTTCTGTGATCCCTTTCTAGTTAAGTTTTGAATAGGCTGTTGGCTGTTCCAGCGTCGTTTGTTGAGAACACTATCCTTTCTCCGTTGAATGATCTTTGCTGTGTACGTGCGGGTCTGTTTCTGGACCCGCTCTATGCCGTCTTCAGCACAGCGTTGTTCCGGTACCCATAACACACCGTCTCCACCAACGCAGCTGTAAATGAAGCCTGGGAATCCAGCAGCTAGCCATCCAATTCTGTTTTTCTTTTTCATAATTCGTTGTTCTAGATCATTTATATTTCTGTACCGATTTTAGAATATATTTTAGAGTCAGGTCATTGCTTTCTAAAGAACTTGCTGGAATTTTTATTAGAATTGCATTAAACTTGCAGGTAAATTTGGAAAGAATCGACATTTTAACAATATAGAGTTTCAATTCATAAACATAGTATCTATTTCTAGTGATTTAGGGTGACTTTTTTTCTGCAATATTTTATTATTTTTAGTACATAAACCTTGTATATATTAAGTTTCTCTATTATTTCGTTTTTCAATGTTTTAGTTAATGGTGTGTTTATTTCATTTCCAAGTACTCATTGCTACCACCTAGAAATTTAATCAGTTTTTGTGTATTGACCTTGTATCTTGTGACCTGGCTAACTGCACTTAGGAATTCTAATAGCGTTTTTATATATTCCTTAGGACTGGACGTGGCCTTTTCTTTGTCAGAGGGATCTTAACTATAATTCAATTACTTCAATTGACAGAGGGCTATTTTGGTTTTCTATTTCTTCTTGTATGAGTTTTTATCATATGTATCTTTCCAGTTATTTGTCCATTTCACTTAAGTTGTTGAATGTGTCAGCATCAAGAATTGCATTTTTCTTTTATTGTTCTTTTAGTGTCTTACGGTCTGGGGCAATCGCCTTTTCTTTATTCCTGATATTGTTTATTTATTTCATTTTCTTTTCTTTTTCTTGACTGGTCAAGGTAGAAATTTATTAATTTTGGTGATCTTTTAAAAAATTAGACTTGGTTTTATTAATTTTCTCGTTTGTCCATTTTCTATTTGGTAGATTTCTACACTTCTCAATTATTTCCTTCCCTCTACTTATTTTGGATTCTTTCTTTTTTTTAAGATTTTTTTATGGTAATATTTTTTTATTATATTCTGTTGGTCACCATACAGTACATCCCTGGTTTTTGATGTAAAGTTTGATGATTCATTAGTTGCGTATAACACCCAGTGCACCATGCAATACGTGCCCTCCTTACTACCCATCACCAGTCTATCCCATTCCCCCAACCCCCCTCCCCTCTGCAGCCCTCAGTTTGTTTCTCAGAGTCCATAGTCTCTCATGCTTCATTCCCCCTTCTGATTACCCCCCCCTTTCTTTATCCCTTTCTTCCCCTACCGATCTTCCTACTTCTTATGTTCCATAGATGAGAGAAACCATATGATAGTTGTCTTTCTCTGCTTGACTTATTTAGCTTAGCATTATCTCCTCCAGTGCTGTCCACGTTGCAGCAAATGTTGAGAAATCGTTCTTTTTGATAGCTGAGTAATATTCCATTGTATATATGGACCACATCTTCTTAATCCAGTCATCTGTTGAAGGGCATCTCGGCTCCTTCCACAATTTAGCTAATGTGGACAATGCCGCTATGAACATTGGGGTGCATATGGCCCTTCTCTTCACTAAGTCTGTATCTTTGGGGTAAATACCCAGTAGTGCAATGGCTGGATCATAGGGTAGTTTAATTTTTAACTTTTTAAGGGACCTCCACACTGTTTTCCAGAGTGGCTGTACCAACTTGCATTCCCACCAACAATGTAGGAGGGATCCCCTTTCTCCACATCCTCTCCAACAATTGTTGTTTCTTGCCTTGTTGTTTTTTTAAGATTTTATTTATTTATTTGACAGAGAGAGACAGCCAGCGAGAGAGGGAACACAAGCAGGGGGAGTGGGAGAGGAAGAAGCAGTCTCCCAGTGGAGCAGGGAGCCCAATGTGGGGCCCGATCCCAGAACCCTGGGATCACGCCCTGAGCCGAAGGCAGATGCTTAACGACTGAGCCACCCAGGTGCCCCAACTTATTTTGGATTCTACTTGAGCTCCTTTTTGTAGCTTCTGAAGGTAGAAACTTAGATAATTGACGGATTCCTTCTTTTCTATATAAATTATTAAACTATACATTTCCCCCTATACACTGTGTTAGTTGCATTCTATAAAGTTTTTATTTTATTAAAAATATTTCCAGTTTTCCATTGTGATTCCTTCTTTGACTCATGGATTATTTTGAAGTGTGTTATTTACTATCCAAATATTTTTTGGTTTTCCAGATATCTTTCTAAGTTCATGATTTCTGATTTTGTCGTGGTCAAACAACATTCTCAATCCTATCAAACATATTAAGACTGGCATTATGGCCCAGCATATGATTTATTTTGGTGAATGTTCTATGTGCACTTGAAAAAAATGTGAATTCAAGTTCACTGTTGTTGGATGGAATATTGTATACATGTCAATATGGTCAGGTTAGTGTATAGTGTTTCTCAAGTTTTCTGTATACTTCTCAATTTCATCAAATTTGGAAAACATTGAGTCATTATCTCTTTAAATATTTTTCTGTCTCCCCTGACTCCTGACCTTTTTCTCAGGGACTCCAGTTATATTTATGTTAGACCATTTAATATTTTCCTCAGATTACTGATGCTCTGTTAATTTAAATTTTTTTTCTTACTGTCTTTCAGTTTGGGAAATTTCTATGTTTATGTCTCATAGGTCTTTGATCATCATCAGTCTTTATTCTGCTTTTAAATTCATCCTTTAAATTTTTTATTGTTAATGTTATGTTTTTTTAGCTCTTGGAGTTCCATTTAGTTCTCTTTTGTATCTTACATTTCTTTCTTGTGTTCATGTCTTCCTTGAAATCCTTGAACATATTTATTGTTGTTTTAACTGCCTTGTCTACTAATTCCAGCAACTGTCATTTCTGAGTTTGTTTGTATAATCTGTTTTGCCTCTTGATTATGGGTTAGATTTTTTCTCTAAGGTGTTTAGTAATTTGGGGGCACCTGGGTGGCTCAGTCAGTTGAGCGTCCAAGTCCTGCTTTTGGCTCAGGTCATGATCTCAGGGTCGTGGGTTGGAGCCCTGTGTTGGCCTCCACACTTAGTGCGGAGTCTGCTTGAGAGTCTCTCTCTCCCTCCCCCTCTGCCCTGCCCCCGCTTGTATGCATGCATGTGCATGCTCTCTCTCAAATAAATAAATAAATAAATAAGTAAATAAAATCTTTAAAGATATGTCTAGTAATTTTTTATTGGATGCTGGGTTTCAGTAAAAGAATAGCGTGATATTGTTGGATGTTGTATGTTGTTTCCTTCTTTTAAAGAGCGCTGGGCTTTGTTCCATCTGGCGCTTACCACCTGCGGATGGGCTTGATCATGGTGATGCTTCTGTGCTTGTTTTCGTGTTTTCTTATTGCAGATTGAGAGAAGCCTTTACTCTCATGCAGGTTTAGCACGACTATTAACATGTGACTTCTGGGATGTGTATGTGTAGCACATTACACCTTCAGCTGTGCTCCTGACACCACACCGGGGGTGTCAGCAGGGCATGTGAGAAGATTTTAGAAAAAACAGAAACGAAAATTGCTAATGTTAAAGTTAGGAGGGCATTTAGACATGCTGTGGAAACACATGGGTCTTGCAAATCCTAATCCTGATTGAAGGGTCATCATGAGGAGTGATGGGGCAAATCAAGGAAAAGAACTATCCCATGGAAGACAGTACAGGAGGGTGAAGGATGAGCCCAGGAAGGCCCAAGTGGCCAGAGGCCTGCAATACTCACCCCCAGCCTCTGCTGCCCAGCTAGGGCCTTGGGGAATCACAGGAAGCCACAAAGGGTCCTGCAGGATGGCAGTGCTGAGTACAGAGCGGGGGAAGTGGATGTGTGCTCAGGCTGGGAATAATGACAAGATACATGGAGCCAGGGCTCTGGTCGGTCTTGGGCGTTTATCGGTCAGTTTGCTTAAGTGCATCCAGAGACAGCAGGAGGGCTGGCAGGAGCTGGTGCAGGCTGATTGGCAGGGGCTGGACACACAGCTTGCAGGGGTGCAGAGGAGGGTCAGGCAGGAGCTGGGGGCACAGCAGGTGGGGGCGCAGCAGGGGGGCTCGCAGCAGCTCTCTGGACAGTTGTCCACCTGCCAGGAGGAGTTGGGGCAGGAGTCACAGGAGGCGGGCAGGCAGACACGGCTGCCGTAGCTCAGGTCACTGGAGCAGACGGACAAGATGGACGTGGCCATGGTGGGGGTGGGGGTGGCAGGGCTGGAGGAGGCTGTGAGTGTGTGTGTGTGTGTGAGTGTGTGCCAGGTGCCCTGACTTTCTCCTCATACCCTCCTGGCTTGTGCTATCCTAGCAGCTGTCTCCCCAGCCCTCCCCTCCTTGGTGCCGAGAGCTGGGTCCTGAAGAACCAGCCACAGGAGTTATTTCCAGGAGTCCTTGCTCTGTTGACAAAACTCTGGAAATTGGCCTGGGAGTCTCTACTTGTTTTTAGTCCTAGAAAGATAGCTTGGGGGTGGAGTGCAGTTTGTAGTTTTATTGGGGGTCGTTGGGGGCCCTGGTGGAACACCTGGGTGTTGGGGGCTGGGTCCCAGGCCTGGTCTGGCTGAGCACCGCCATGCGCCTCTGTGCTCGTTTCTGCATAACGATGATGAGTCATGATTTGTATGCAGCACCGTGTCAGCGTCCTGAGGCTACGGTAACAAACGCCGTAGAGCAGGCTTCAACAACAGAGGTCCATTCTCTCCCAGTTTGGAGGCTGGATGTCTGAGGTCAAGGATTGGCAGGGTTGGTTCCTGCTGGGTCTGTGACAGAGAATCTGTGCCATGCTCTCTTAGCTTGGGGGATCTGCTGGCAATCTGAGGGTTCCTTGCCTTGTAAGAGCATCTCCCCTTCTCTGCCTGCATCCTCGCTCGGCATCCTCCCTGTGTGCCTGTCTGCATGCACATTTTCTCATTTTACAAGGATGCCAGTTGTATTGGGTTAGGACCCCTCTCCCCCAGTGACCTCATTGTATCTTGATCGCCTGTGAAGACCATCTTTCCAGAAAAGGTCACCTCTGCAGGTACTGGGAGTTAGGATTTCAGCATCCTCATGGGACATAATTCGACTCTTAGCAAGCACCTGGTCTGAAGCAGACACAAGGCCAGAATGTGGGATGGGAGGAAAGGTGGAGCAGGTCTCCTTTCCTGGGGACTGCAGTCCGCAGCAGGTGAAGGATGGGGCGCAGGGGGCACGTGGCATCACGGACCAGCTGCACCCGCACATCTTCTGCTTGTCCCGGCACGGGTGAGCTCATGGGACACTTTGTGCTTTCGTGTCATTTACAGAATAATTGTAACAAGAGTACAGAGTGTTTACACATGTCCTCACCCAGCTTCCTCTAGTAACATCTTACGTAGCCTCAGATCAGTGATAAATCTTAGAAATCAGCATGGGCACGTTACTGTTCACTAAAGGACACCCCCGTTTCCCACGAATGTCCCCTCTCTGGTCCAGGACCCCATGTACATTTGCAAGATCTCCCTAGTCTTCTCTAGTCTGAGGCAGTTTCTTGGTCTTTCCTTATCCTTTGTGTCTTGACACTTTTGAAGAGCCCTGGTCACATGTGTTGTAGAAATTTGGGGTTGTCTGAGGTTTCCTCACAACTGGACTGAGGTTATTATGTTTGGGGAAGAATCCCACAGAAGTAATGTGTCCAGTGAAGCGGGGATATATGATGTTGCTGTGTCTTGTCACTGGGGATATGGTTATTTTTTCCCCTTGTAATTAATAAATATTTGGGGTGAGGGAGATTCTATGAGACTTTACAAGCATCCTGTTTCTGCTGTTGTGTTTGTCCAATGGTTTTAGCGTCCCTCTGGGGGCCATATCTGCAGCAGGGTCGCTGTGGTGTTCTGATGGTGAATTTCCACTTCCCCATTTCACCTCCATTTATTAACCAAAATTCTTCTGTAAGGATGAGCTGCCCCTTTTCCTCCATTTATTTACCTGTTCTGGTTTAATTTATTTCATTATGGTCTAAAGAATATTTATTTTATTATTTGGGTAAAATTCCAGTATTATCATTATTTTGTTCACATTGTTCCAGCTTTGAGCACTGGGACGTCGTTCATTTGGGTCCTATACCTTTCAGCATGCTTCCAACTCCCCAGCGTCTCACTTCTGGTCCCAGCTCCTCTGGAAATCTCCCTGTCCCATCCCTGGAGTCCACCACTTCTCCAGGGAGCCCTGCTCCTTTTAGTGGGTGATGGTATTTAGAAACCATGATCTGGAGCTCGATGTGCTCAGTGCTGCTGGGGTGTCATTTTGTTAGCAGGCAGAGCAAGGAAATGCTCGTGTGTGTGTGCTCACACATGCCCGACCTCAGGGGGAGGCATTCAGTGCTCGCTGGACTGTGGTCACTGAGGTTTTGTCTAGATAAGCGTCCACAGGCTAAAAAGCTCCCTCTTATTACCGAGAGATTTTATCATGAATGAATGTTGGATTTAATGGAATGCTTTTTATACATTTATTGAGATGATTAAACAATTTTCTTTTTTAGTCTGTTATTATGTTGAATTACATTAATTGATTTCTTAAAGCCTTTGTTTTGGAATAATTAGAAATGTATAGGAAATTGCAAAGGCAGTATGGAGAAGTCCGTGTACTTACATTAATTGGTTTTCGAATGTGAACCAGTCCTGAATTCCCAGATAAACCCCACTTGGTTGTGATGTTATCATTCTTTTTATGTGTTGTTGGATTTGATTTGCTAATATTTTATTCAGGATCTTCATGTCTGTTTTTGTGAGGCTATCGGTCCGCAGTCTTTTTTTACTGCGGTATCTTCAGTTTTGATAATGCCACCCCCATGAAAGGAGTTGGCAGATGTTTCCTCCTCTTCTACTTTCTAGAAAATATTGTGTAGAGCCAGTATTTGGTCTTCTTTAAATATTTGGGAGAATTTCCTGAGAAACATAATGAAGTGCTTACTGAGGAGTTGGTCCATTTCACACGAGCTTTTGAATATACAGGCATAGTGTTGTTTGTGGAGGTCCCTCATTATCCTTTCAATTTGTGAAAAATGGTTGGTAATATCCCATTTTTTGTTCTTGATATTGGTAAATTATTTCTTCTTGTTTTTTCCCCCCCTGGTCAGTCTGGCTGAAAGTTTACCAATCTTATTCATCTTCTCGAAGAATCAATTTTGGTTTCAATTGATCTCCTCTGTTTTTCTTGTTTTCACTTACATTGAGTTATATTACATATGATTATACTAACCTATCCTTCCATTATCAAATTTATTAAGTCAAAACTTAGATGGTTGATCTGATACCTGTCTTCTGTTCTAATGGAAGCCCTTAGTACTCTAAACTTCCTTCTCCTGTAGCCGCCCCCACCAGCCCTCTCTGTGCCGATAGCCCTGATCCGTTGGCCCTTTCCAGCTCTGATTCCATAATTCCTGGACGCGGTGCGTATATTTGAAGGGCACTAGCTCGGTGAGGACTCTCCCACGATGGGACTGGAAGGCAGGTAACCCTCTAGGAGCTGAGCACTTGGACTTCCACATCCTCCAGCCCGAGGCCACTACAGCCGGATTAATCCTCTGTTCCTGTTCTCACTTGCCAGGAGGACGTGAGATAAGGGAACATGGAAAGCTGGCTGGATTGCAGAGATAGTCAAGCCCGGCAAGAGAGAGTGGTGTTTTTATTACAAAGGTCCCCTGGGGGCAGGGACTGGCGCTTCATCCTCACCTCTCCCACAGCTCCTGGCAGAGGAGAATAAGAGGTGGCATTCTGAATCATCAGAGACAAGTTTTGTGGGTGGGACCCTGAGGGCAGCTGAGCATCCTGTCCCGGGAAGAACTCAGCTCAAACCCCCTTGTCCCTGTGCCAGCCCTGCGTTCTGCCTGGTGTGTGCACTGTCTTTCGCCTCCTGAATGTCCACGTGCCCAGTGAGGCCAGGTGCTTGTTATACCTAACGGGCAACATGCGAGAAAGGCGAGAAAAGAAGGCTGTGGTTTGGGGCTGGCAAGTGTGGGTCCAGCAGGTGGATTTGTTCCCAGACCGTGTGTGGATTTTTCTGTGCCGGCTGCTTAAGGCGCCCCGCCGGATGCCCTCTTGCCGATTGAAGTAAAGTGAGCTCAACATCAGCTGTGTACTAGCCACGTGGCTCTTACTCAAGAGCCACTTAGCCAGCCCTGGCAGCCTGCATTCCTGCAGGCAAACACATACCCTCCCACAAACTCAGGTGGGAAGTTCGTAGTCGACCTAAAACGTGGCCCTGCACAGAGCCGACTGCATCGTGAGGGATGGGCCGTGCCTTTCCAACTCAGTCCCTGTGAAGCTGTCCGTTTCTGGGGAGCAACTTCTGCCTGCCAGACAGTATTAGCAGTCCCTCCCACAGCCCTACAAGAAAGGAGGATATCATCCCCTATTGCCAATGAGGAGAGCGAGCCTCAGAAAGACCCATGACAGAAGCTGCAGGACATAGCGTGTCCCAGGACAGCTGGGCTCAAAGACCACGGTCCTTGCTATACCGTCTGCTTGACCCTTTGGGCAGTGTTGTGCACCCTGAGAACCCTCTGACTCTGGCAGGTGACCAAAGTGGATGAGTAGGGATTTAAAAGCGTTGATGTGTGCGAGGGCTGAGTGCTGGCCGGCCGCAGAGGTCCATTACGCCTTTGTGAGGTTATTCTCTGCTGTTTTGGCGCTTCCCTGAGGCCTCAGTGAGCCCCACACTGCCTTTGCCTTCCCAGACTTTGGATGCGTCCACGCTGCAGCCCCAGAGAGGCCAGGAGTCCCGCGCAAAGCCCAGCGTGCCAACCTGTTCCATGTTCCATGACTTCCTTTAAAACAAGTTAAGGAAAGCACGTTCGAACCCACAGAAGGGACGAGTCATTTTCCCATGCACACTCTATCTTTACATTGTTTTCCTATATCCTTTTTTAAACCAATATACTAGGAGAAGAGTGGTCTCTATTACTGTTTTAATTTGCATTTCTCTGATTCGTGTGGACTTGAGCATTTTGTCATATGTGAGCCCTTTGGATTTCTTCTTTTTTAGATGGCCTTCTTTTTTTTTTTTTTTTTTTGAAGATTGTTCTTATATTTTCCTTGTTGATGTTCAGGGGCTCCCTGTCCCTTCTATACCTTTCATGGTGTGGCAAACACCTTTCTCATTCTGTCCTGGGACTACTGGCCTTGTCCATCGTGTCCTTCCTGAGCAGAAGTTCTTGTTTTGATGTGAGCAAGTGTAATGACTTCTTTCTCATGGTTTGTATTTATTGAGCTTGTTTGAGGAATTTTCTGTACCACAAAGTAACAAAGATGGCTCCCAGCCCTCCCTCTAACTTGGAAGTTTCACCATTCACCCCTCCTGGAGGGGTAAACTATATATCCCAATTGGGGAGGAGTTCAGCCTGGTTTTCTCCCCCAGAGACACCCACCTGTGCCATCACTTTCTCCCAACGACCCCTCGCTCCCCACTGATCTGCATGGCCTACTGACCATGGGTGTTCAAGTTCTCCATCTCTTCTCTCCATGGGTCCACCCGCCTCTCCTTGGGCCCGAACTGGCCTGTTTTGTGATGATGGCTATACATTCAGTCTTACTGTCCCATAGGGCAACCCTTATAATATCCTAACCTAAATTTCTGGAAATAAACTCCTCCTGGGCCCTGGGCACACAATTTAAATCAATGAAATCTGCGGAATAAGGAGGATTTTCTTGGCCATTTAGTTCTGCCTCCCTTCCCACCCCAATGGAAGAGCCCCTTCTCGGAGACCGTCTAGAGTGTGCAGAGCCCACCTGGCTGAGCAGCTGTGCCTCACACCTGCACGCCCAGCCAAGGCAGGTGGCATCTTCCGAATTACCTGGGCCTTGATGGATTCCAGTATAGAAAGCCTTCCCAGAAAACAGTTCTGGGGCATGAAGAGCCTGGCTCCCGGTCAAAAATCCTATGCGTGATCTATCAGGCCCGGCCACGGGCGATCACAGAGACTTCGCCCGGTGGGTGGCACAAGGCGGCCCTGCCACACACCAGGCCTGGGACGCAGCCAGGGCACTGCCATCCTGGGGGAACTTCAGCGTGGACCCAGGCCCGCTAGCCCCCCTCGGTGGTCCATCTGCATTTGTAGCCCCGGAGCCTCCATCAGAGGCCTCCTTGTAGGGCGCCTGGAAGCTACTTTGCCCCCTCCCCACTCTGACTCAGTACCCGGTACTTTTCCATGCCAGCCCTCCCTCCTCCTCCCTCCTCCCTGGGCCCCAGGGCTTATCAACCCACGGGAGGCTTTCGTCCTGGGCTCCTGGGCGTGGCCCCCACCGCACGCTCTTCCTGGGGGGCGGGCGGTCGGGGCTCCCTGTGGCTTTAGCCTCTTGCCTCTTGCTCATACTGTCGTAGCAGGTGACTGAAGTCTTCCGCGTGTCTGCCAGTCTGGGTCGCTGCTGCAGGCGGCTCCCCCCCATGTCCGGCTGCTCAGCTGGGCCCCTGACGGGGGGAAGTCACTACCATCCCATCTTACAGATGAGCAAGATGAGGCTCTGAGAGGCTCATCCAGTCAGTTGTGGGCCAGACCGTAAGACCCTGAGGCTGGTCGAGGACCGTACGTGGAGCCAGTTTCGAGTCCGTGTGCTTCTGGCTCCCGCCACATCTTTCTGCTGAACTGGAAGGACTTTGGGGACAAATGCTATTTCTGGAGCTGCCCTTTCAAGAAGCCTTTGTAGGCTAAACAGGGACCACCTAAGTGAGAAGAAGCAAAGGCTGTTTATTCCGAGCTGGCTGTAACAGGGGGTCCCCCACCGGCCCAGGTTTGGTAGAGACTCAAAGCCGGGGAGGGAGAGAACTTCTGGTGGAGAGAGAGGCCCGGGTGGGCCCCACGGGGGCTGCGGAGCGGGGAAGCTGCAGGTAGCCACCTCGAGGCGGGCCCCCCGCGTGATTGGCTAGGGTTTAGGGAAGGGGTCTGTCCTTCGCCAAGTCCTGGCTGTTTGGGGCCGATGGCTTCCCGGCTGGCTGGCGCGGAGGCCACGTGGCAGTGTCTGGCGGCCGGCGGCAGGTGGCTCGGCCGGGGTCTGCTCGCGCACACAGCCTCTCCGCGTGAACGTAGCAGCCGCAGTGCATGTAGGCAACTGATCAGAATTAATTTGCAGGGCTTTATCACCGTGTGTGTCCGACCGTCCTGCGGTGGCTCTGACTCTCGTAGACTCGGTCACCCCTCATTCCTGCATCCGGCAGGAACATTTCCAGGGAAGTACCGAAGTCTCTGCCCGTGTTAACCTTGGAACCCCGCCAGCCGTGTGCGCAGACTGCAGACAAGGCGTAGGCGGGGCACCGGATGCCGACAACTGAGCGTCTGTCAGCGCGAAGCCGGCTCATCCGCAGGGGCTGGAAGGGCAGGGGTGGGGTGGGCGGAGGACAACCAGGAAGGGGCTAGTCAGTCAGACAATGGAGGGAGAGGTTCTCCCTGGGATTAGCCAGATTCGGGGTTCCCCTGCTGCTAATGCACCCTGATTGCCTGTGCCCGGGGCTCAGCCAGGCTGCGGCACACTCTGGGTGCTGGCAGCCTTGCCCGGGGGTAGACCCACGTGTCCTGAAAGAGGGGCCAGACCCCGCCCACCCGCCCCAGCATCTCTCAGCGTTTTGAGGGTGAAATTAGGGCACGGTGTTTACTTAGAGCCTCACACGCTCCAGGGACCCCGACCAGACACAGCCCCGCAGGACTCGGAATCTGACCTCGGTGGGGGCAGCCCCAGGCCTTGTCAGAGTCGGGTCTGGAGCGCAGGCTCGCCCCCGAGATGCCCGTCTCCTCCCTGGAGTGGCTCTGGGACCCTGTGGCGACACACACAGCTGCCTCAGGGGTGACCTCTGCCCTTGGAGGGCGCAGACCCTTCTCCCGCGAGTGCCCCCACTGTGGCTCCACGGAGCGGCTGCGATCAGCGCTGTTTGCGCTTCCAAACGCGTAAATAGCGACAAAGCATTTATACCTCCCTCTCCTCACAGCGCCCCCCAGAGGTGTCCTCCCAGCATTGTTTGGGTCCCACTCCCACCCCACTGGCCCCCACGCTGTGCGCACGCTTCCACCCGACGGAGATCAGCAGTGTGCCGCACGCGGGGCCGCTCACCTCCCGCCCGCTAGCGATTCGTCCACCGCGCACACAGGTGCCTCCACACCCTTGTCGGCGCCCCTCTCCCAAAGGACCTCAGTGTCGCCTGCTGTGCCCAAGGCTGGCCGGGGACCCGCTCTGCACCCCGCAGCCGGTCACTGGGGATGGGCAAGTGTGATCTCGGTGGCTCTCCTTGCGTGCAGGTGGCGAGGCTGGGCCGGTCTGTGGTCTCCAGTGCGCCCTCTGCCCCGGACTCCTGTCCTGTGAGTCCCTGGGGACACAGCCCTGCCAGGGTTCCTGCTGGGCGCATTTATGAGGCAGCAGGAGTGTCTACGTGCTGTGCGGATCCTTCTGTCTCCTCCGCCTTGCCCCCCACCCCCACGCCCCTTGTGCTGCAGCCCTACAGCCCCGTTCAGGACGGGTCTCTCCCCGACTCTTGACCACAGGCCCGAGGCTCACTTGAGACGCTGACTTGTCATTTCTTCTTTGCACTTGGGGCCTGTCCTCTGCACTCCTGTTTCAGACAGAGTTCTCCTTCTCAAATTCCTTTGATTTAAGGGAGGAAGATGTGCCCTACCTTCTGCTTTGTGACTCACTTGTCCTCGTCCCAGGCCACCTTTATGCAGCACCCGCTGGCTGCTTCCTGCCGCGTTCACCCCTGCAGGGTGCAGCCGCTGAAGGGCAGCCTGGCCAAGGGTGGGGGGCGGGGGCTCCGAGTTCCGCTCAGTCCTCGGAGAGGGGTGGGGAGCGCTGCGGGGCGTCCGTCTGGTGGCCAGCAAAGGCCCTCGTGTCTCAGAGCCCCTCTCTGCCACGTGGATGGCCACCCGCCATTCTCATGCTGCTGCCTGACTGTTTCTTGCAAAAATAGGGTAGTTGTCCTCATGTCCCCCCCACACCCACTGGGGCCACAGCCCTGGTTGCTTCGAGGAAGATCAGTGGTTTGACCCCTAGCAGAGGGTGTCCCTAGGATTTCTGGGCTGCCTGAGAGCTGTCGGCGAGTGTCTGCCCCAGCCCCTGGGGTCTGGTCGAACGTGACTGCCGCGGGCGGCCATGTGATGCAGGCCCGTGAAGCGGAGCGATGCTTCACCGCCTGGTGTGTGCGCTCGTGGGAGACAGAGTCCAGACTCCCGGGTCCCGGCACCTGTGCGCTACCAGCCACTCGCTTTCGGGCCGCTCATTGTCCTCTGCCCACACCCTCCCTGTGACCAGCGGACACGCACCTCCACGCCACAGGCCTTCCCTCAGGGCTCTCAGTCTGTGGCTGCAGACACGGCCATGCTCCAGCCCTTCTGTGGCTGGGCACTAGTTTTTCCGGACTGTCCCCTGCCACTTCCACCCGGCTCGCTTCAGCTGGGCAGTATTTATTTAGTGATGACTGTATGCCAGGGGCTAGCCACGCACTCCTGGCAATCTGGAGATGCCATAGTGTCCGTCCGGGAGGGGCCACACACTCGGGAGAGGACACAGGTCACGATGCTGAGACCAATGCAATATGGTACGTGCCACAAGCCTTGCCAGGCTGTCACAGCACAGGAAGCCCTTGAGGATTCTGGTTACAGGTCTCTTGTCCAGGGAGGCTGCTCCCTCCTGGAGGGGCTCCTCGCGTTGACGGACCGTGGCTGCTGTGGGGAGGCAGGGCGGGATGTCTGTGACAGACCACGCTGGACTGCAGGTCAGCCTCCACTGTCATCGCCACAGGGCCTGCCGACCTTGCTGACTGAGCCATATAGTGGACAGAGTGTGGGCTGAAGGCCCAGCACCCCCATGTCAGATGCATGCCCTAGCAGGGCCACTGGGCCCGAGGGGGATAGCTCCGGAAATGGCTAATTCGCTCCTGCGTGTCTGGTCATTTACCCCAGGCCATGGTCAGGCATTTGGTGGCTGGGTTGTGTAGGGTCTAGGCAGTAGCCACAGGCTCTGCTCCAAGCCAGCACCTCCCTTCCAGAGACGGGGCCCCATGAGCTGGTCTGGAAATAGCCCTTCTGGCCACAGATGCTGTCTGGGCTCCCCATTTTCCTTTCCTAGCATCCGGCCTCAGCTCAGGCCAGGCCAGCCCATCAGCTATGTTCTGATGACCTTGAACTGTTGGGCAGAGTTTCTCCAGGAGTGTATCTGCCTCTCTGCGGTGTGTGCAAGGAGCAGTGCCCAGTCCCAGGGCGGCTCTCGGGTCACACCAGAGGCCCCACCCTTCCACAGCATGTGGGGACATGCATCACGGAGCCCCGCTGAGAACACAGGGCATGCCACACTTGGTGGTCCCTGGACTGGTGGAGCCTGGCTCCTGTGGGGTGTGCACTCCCTGGGGCCGCGGCTGGGACTTGTCCTTCTTCTGTCCCCCTTGTACTCCCAGGACAGCATGTGGCCATCGACTGGGAAACAGCGTGCCATGAAATGTACATGTGTAGCTCCTTCTGGGCAAAACCTAGGGGGGGGGTCTGCAAGTGCATCGTTGACTCTCAGGGCCTCAGTTTCCCCACTGGTAAAGGGGAAACTCGTTGGGGCCCACATAACCCACCTGTGGTTTCCCTGACACAGACCTGCGCCCCCTGGACATCCTGGCAGAGGCCGTCCCTCCACACAGCGCCACGGGAGGAATCAGGGTGATGCAGGCCCACGGCGTGCGAGGACTCCAGCTCTCGGCCGCCGCCCCCCACGCCGTGAGCTTCCCTGCGTCGAGGATTTTCTTCCGATGCGACCTCTTCCCTGAAGAATTTTCGATCGTCATAACTTTGAAAGTTCCCAGTCTTCCCCCGAAGGTCAGTGACGCTCTTTACTCCTCACCGCCCAAGCGCACAGTGGGTACGGCGGACCTGGACTGCGGCCAGGCACTGCTCCCGGGCTCCAGGGTATCTTTGGGGTCAAGCGCGGCCGTCCTGAGAGGTAGTGAGGTCCCCATCACAGTGAGTGTGCGGGCAGAGCTGTGGGACTATTTGCTGAGTGTTTGTACTGTAATTCCTGCAGCCGTAATTTTTCCGGGGGGCTGACTTGTCAAAGGCTAGGGATAATGCTTAGAGTTCCTAGCATGACATCTTTCCCCGGGAAATGTAGACAATCAAATAAGAGCATTTCCTTTGGGGTCCGATTCACTGTGATTGCCAGCCCCGTCCACCCCAGACAGCTAACATCCTGTCCCCCGCTCGGCTGGACGCCCCCGCAGGTGAGGGCCCATGGTGCCCTTCGCTGCTTCCGCCTGGGGCCCGGGACAGTGCCCGCCACAGGTGTGCGACCGAGTCTGAATGCTCAGTGGAGGAGGAAAGCCCTTCTGCCCTATCCTGACCCTGCTTGTTGGTTTGCTCCGGGGGGAGGCGACACCGCCCACCGTGCCCTGTGGACGTCTGCTCGCGAGAGCCCTCTCCGTCGCGCCTTCGACTCCGCTGAGTTTTGTGTTCCAGTCGTTGTTTTCCATGTTCTGCAATTTCCATTTTCTTCTATTTTGTATCAATTCCACTTCTCAGCTGAAAGCCTCCATCTCGTCGGCTCCTGTCCTGAACACGACTCCGGGATTGGGACGCAAGGACTCCGTTCTGTGGACGATCCCCGTGTGTCCCGCCCGCGGACTGGCTGTGATGTCCCCTTCCTCTGCTCATTCTCTACCCTGCTCAGTGATGTTTGTGTGGGACTGTGTCAGGGTCTCCCTTACCCCGGGGCCTCTGCAGAGGGCACTAGGGCAGCACGCGGTGAACACGTCGTGCCCTGAGGTCACACTGCCCAGGGGCTCAAACTGCATCACCCCGGAACCACCTTTCATACACGTGGCCTTTTTCTGTTGTTTTGAGCACATTCTGTCAATGAAATGACACTGAGCTTATTTACATAAACGTATGACAATTGTAGAAACATATTTCATATCCGTGCATTTACGAAGTGTGTTGAATGAGGACAATGTGGCGAAACCCTCCTCGTTCATGTAAGTGACACTGTGGGTTTCCGCATGAGAAACATTTGTATGCATGTGCCGCTAAGGAGTGTTTTATTTTTTAAGTTTTTATTGAAGTTCCAGGTGGTTGACACACAGCGGAACACCAGTTCCAGGTGTACGGTAGAGCGATCCAGCACCTCCGTCCATCACCCGGTGCTCATCGGGACAAGGGCCCTCCTGACCCCCCAACCTCCCACCCCTCTCCCCTCCAGTGACCATCAGTGTGTTCTCTAGAATGGAGTCTGTTTCTCAGTTTGCTTCTCTTTTTTTGTCCCTTTGCCTGTCTTGTTCCTTATATTCCACGAGTGAGATCATACGGTATTTGTCTCTGACTTATTTCACTTCGCCTAATTCTCTGTAGCTCCATCCATGTCATTGCACGTGGCAAGAAGTCGTTCTTCTGGTGGCTGGGTAATATTCCATTGTGCGCACACCACCTCTTCTTTACCCATTCATCCATCGACAGACACTTGGGCTGTTTCCGTAGTTTGGCTCCTGTAGGTAATGCTGCTAAGAAACTTAGCTGTGCATATATCCCCTCAAATTAGTGTTTTGTATTTTGGGGGTAAATACCTAGTAGTGCAATTGCTGGGTTGTAAGGCAGCTCTGTTTTTAATGTTTTGAGGAAGCTCCATACCGTTTTCCAGAGTGGCTGCACCAGTTTGCATTCCCACCAGCAGTGCTCGAGGGCTCCCCTTTCTCCACATCCTCACCAACATCTGTTGTTTCCGGTGTTGTTCATTTTAGCCATTCTGACAGGTGTGAGGTGGGATCTCATCGTGGTCTGGATCTGCGTTTCCCTGATGCTGAGTGATGTTGACCATCTTTTCATGTGTCAGTTCGCTATCTGGATGTCTTCTTTGGAGAAATGTCTGTTCATGTCTTCTGCCCATTTTTTAAATTAGATTAATTGTTTTTTGGGCATTGAGTTTGATCAGTTCATTACATATTTGGGATACTAACCCTTTATCAGATATGTCACTTGCAAACATCTTCTCCTATTCCGTAGGTTGCCTTTAGTTTCGTTGGTTGTTTCCTTTGCTGTGCGGAAGCTTTTTATTTTGATGAAGTCCCCATAGTTTATGTTTGCTTTTGTTTCCCTTGTCTCAGGAGGCATATCTAGAAACATGTTGTTATGGCCGATGTCACAGAAATTACTGCCAATGTTCTCTTCCAGGATTTTGATGGTTTCAGGTCTCACATTTAGATCTTTCATCCACTTTGAGTTTATTTTTGTGTATGGTGTAAGAAAATAGTCAAGTTCCATTCTTCTGCATGTAGCTGTCCAGTTTTCCCAACACCATTTGTTGAAGAGACTGTCTTTTTTCCATTGGATATTCTTTCCTGCTTTGTCAAAGATTGTTGACCATAGAGCTGTGGGTTTATTTCAGGATTTTCTATTCTGTTCCATTGATCTTTTTGTCTATTTTTTGTCAGCAGCATACTGTTTTGATCGTTACAGCTTTGTCACAGAGCTTGAAGTCCGGAATTGTGATGCCTCCGGGTTTGCTTTTCTCTTTAAGGGTTGCTTTAGCTATTCAGGGTCTTCTGTGGCTCCGTACAAATGGTAGGATTGTTTGTTCCAGCTCTGTGAAAAATGGTTTTGGTATTTTGATGGGAATGTGTAAAATGTGTAGACTGCTTTGGGCAGTATAGACATATTAACAGTATTTGTTCTTCCAGTCCCTGTGCGTGGACTGCCTTTCCATTTCTTTGTGTCGTCTTCAGTTTCTAAGTGTTCAATAGTTTTCACATCTTCTACCTTTTGGTCAGGTTTATTCCTAGGTATCTTATTGTTTTTGGTGCAATTATAAATGGGATTGATTCCTTGGTTCCCCGTTCTGCTACGTCATTATTACTGTATAGAAATGCAACAGATCTGTTGCATTGGTTTTGTATCCTGCCACTTTACTGAATTCATGGATCAGTCCTAGCAGTTTTTCGGTAGAGTCTTTGGAATTTTCTAGAGTACCATGTGGTCTACAAATAGTGAAAGTTCGACTTCTTCCTCGCTGATTTGCATGCCTTTTATTTCTTCCTGTTGTCTGATTGCCGAGGCCAGGACTTCGGTTCTCTGTTGAATACCAGTGGTGAGAGTGGGTATGCTTGTCTTGGCCCTGACCTTAGGGGAAAAGCTCGCCGTTTCCCCCACTGAAGACGGTGCTCACTGCGGATTTTCTTCTATGGCCTTTATTATGTGGAGGTCTGTTCCCTCTATCCCTACATTGTTGAGGATTTTTATCATGAATGGACGTTGTACTTTGTCAAATGCTTTTTCTGTGTCTATTCAAAGGATCACGTGGTTCTTACCCTTTCTCTTGTTGATGTCGTGTATCACATGGATTGATTTGCAAATACTGACCACCCTTTACACTGAATAAATCCCACTCGATTGTGGTGAATGATTTTTTAAATGTTTTGTTGGACCCAGTTTGCTAGTATCTTACCGAGGATTTTTGCCTCCGTGTTCATCAGGGATATGGGCCTGTAGTTCTCTTTTTTAGCAGAGTCTTTATCTGGTTTCGGATTCAGGGTAATGCTGGCCTCATAGGATGAATTTGGAAGTTTTCCTTCCTTTTCTGTTTTTTGAAATAGTTGGAGAAGAACGGGTAGTAACTCTTCAAGTGTCTGGTAGAGTTCCCCTGGGAAGCCATCTGGTCCTGGGCTTTTGTTTGTTGGGAGATTTTTGATTATTGATTCAATTTCTTTGCTGGTTATGGGTCTGTTCGAGTTTTCTTGTTGCTTCCTGTTTCAGTTTTGGTAGTTTGTATGCTTTTAGGAATTTATCCATTTCTTCTAGGTTGTTAATTTGTTGGCATATAGTTTTTCATAATATTCTTTTATGATTGTATTTCTGTGGTATTGGTTGTGATATCTCCTCTTTCATTCATATTTTATTTATTTTGGTCCTTTCTCTTTTCTTTTTTTTTTTTAAAGATTTTATTTATTTATTTGTCAGAGAGAGAGAAGGAGAGAACAAGCAGGGGGAGCAGCAGAGGGAGAGGGACAAGCAGACTCCCTGCTGAGCAGGGAGCCCAATGTGGGACTTGATCTCAGGACCCTGGAATCATGACCTGAGCAGAAGGCACATGCTTAACTGACTGAGCCACCCAGGTGCCCATCCTTTCTCTTTTCTTTTTTATAAGTTTGGCTGGTGCGGGAGTCTATCAATTTTATTAATTTTTTCAAAGGACCAGCTCTTAGTTTCATTGATCTGTTCTACTGGAGGTTTTGTTTGTTTGTTTCTGTATTGTTTATTTCTGCTCTAATCTTTTTTCTAAAACAATTTATTTATTTGAGAGAGAGAGAGAATGCACGGGGGGAGGAGCAGAGGGAGAGGGACAAGCAGACTCCCTGACAACCAGGGAATCCGACACGGGGCTTGATCCCAGGACCCTGAGATCATGACTGAAGGCAGAGGCTTAACTGACTGAGCCACCCATGCACCCCCATTTCTGCTCTAATCTTTATTATTTCCCTTCTTCTGCTGGCTTTAAGCTTTATTTGCTGTTCCTTTCCTAGCTCCTTTAGATGTAAGGTTAGGTTGTGTCTTTGAGACTTTTCTTGTTTCTAGAAAAGCTTGTCTTACCATGTACTTCCCTCTTAGATGGCCTTTGCAGCATCCCAAAGGTCCTGAACTGTTGTGTTTTCTTTCTTATTTGCTTCCATGTGTTTTTTTATTTCCTCTTTAATTTCCTGCTTAACCTATTCATTCTTTAGTAGGATGTTCTTTAACCTCCACGTATTTGTGTCTTTCCAAAGTTTTTCTTGTGTTTGACTTCAAGTTTCATAGTGTTGTGGTCTGAGAATATGCATGGTATCTCACTCTTTTTGTACTTGGCTAGGGCTGATTTGTGACCCAGTATGTGATTTGCTCTGGAGAATGTTCCATGTGTACTCAAGAAGAATGTGTGTTCTGCTGCTTTAGGATGAAATGTTTTGAATACATTGTTAAGTCCATCTGGCCCAGTGCGTCATTCAAAGCCATTGTTTCCTTGTTGACCTTCTGCTTAGATGATGTGTCCATTGCTGTGAGTGGGGTGCTGAGGTCTCCTACTATTACTGTGTTATTATCAATGAGTTTCTTTATGTTTAGTACTAATTGTAGTATATATTTGGGTGCTCCCAAGTTAGGGGCATAAATATTTACAGTTGCTAGATCTTCTTGATGGATTGTCCTCTTTATCATGACACAGTGTCCTTCTTCCTCTCTTGTTGTGGCCTTTGTTTTAAAGCCTATCTTGTCCCATCTAAGTATTGCCACCCCAGCTTTCTTTTGACATCCGTTTGCATGGTAGATGTTTCTCCGTCCCCTCACTCTCTGCAGGTGTTTTTAGGTCTAAAATGGGTCTCTCGTAGGCAGCACTCAGTGATGTTTTAACAGCTTTATTGGGCTACGATTCACATACCACACAATTTCCTATTTAAAGTGTGCAGTTCAGTGATGTTCGGTGTAACAGCTTCTGTGCAGCCCTCACTGTGGGCAACTGCAACTTGCCACCACCTCGGGGGGGAAGCCCTGTGCCCTTCAGCTACCCCACCCCGCACCAGCCACAACGAGTTTACTTTCTGTCCTGTTGGTTTGCCTGCTCCAGACACTTCATGTAAATGGAAGCCATTCACATATATGGTCTTGCTCTGGCTTCTTTTCTGTAGTGTGTCTTCAAGGTTCGTCTGTGTGAAGTGCTCATCAGTTCCTCATTCCTTTCTATGGCTAAATAATGTTCAACTGTATGGACATGCTACAATAGGTTTATCCATTCGTTAGTTGATGGACATCTGGGTCATTTCTGCCTTTTGGCTACAGTGAATAGTGCTGCTATAAACATTTAGGTACACGATTTTGTGTGGACATATATTTTTAATTCTCTTGGGTATATACTCAGGTGTGGAATTACTGGGTCATATGGTAACTCCATGATTAACTTCTTTTTTAAAGGGGGGGCAGAGGGAAAGGGGGAGAGAGAATCTTAAGCAGGCTCCACACCCAGCACGGAGCCCAACATGGGGCTCGATCTCACAACCCTGAGACCATGACCTGAGCTGAAACCAAGAGTTGGACGCTTAACTGACTGAACCACTCAGGCACCCCTCTATGATTAACTTTTTAGGACCTGCCAGACTGTTTGCCAGGGTGGCTGCACCGTCTTGCAATTTCTCCACATCCTTGTCAACACTTCTTATGACCTGGTTTTTTTATTCTAGCTGTCTTCATGGGCAATAAGTGGCATCTCATTGGGGCCTTGATTCGCATTCCCTGGTGAATGATGATGATTTGTGTTTTTTCTTGTGCGTTGGCTATTTGTCTATTTTCTATTCAAATCCTTTGCCAGGTTTTAATTGGGTTATTTTCTTTTTTATTGTGGAGTTGTAAATTTTCTATGTATTTTAAATAGAAGCCCCTTACCACATATATGATTTGCAAATATTTCCCCCATTCTGTAGGTTGTTTTTTCCCCTTGCTAGTGTCCTTTGAAGCACAAAACCTTTTAATTTAGATGAAGCCAGATTTATCTTTTTTTTCTTTTCTTGCTTATACTTTCAGTGTCATATCTTAGAATCCATTCACAAATCTGAGGTCATGAAAATCTACCCCAGTGTTTATTTCTTAGAGTTTTATAGCTTTGGTGATTTTATTTTGGTCTTTGGTCAGTGTGAGTTAATTTTTTTACATGGTGAGAAGTAGGGGTCCACTTCCTTCTTTTGCACACGGACGTCCAGTGGTCCCAGCACCCTTTGTTCAAGAGACTATACTTTCCCTATCGAGTGGTCTTAATCCCTTGTTGAAATCAGTTGACTATAGATATATGGGTTTATTTCTGGATTCTCTCTCTCTTTTTAAGATTTTATTTATTTATTTATTTATTTATTTATTTATTTATTGGAGAGGAAGAGTGCATGAGCAGGGAGGAGCAGCAGGCAGAGGGAGAAGCAGGCTCCTTGATGAACAAGGAGCCCAATGCGGGGCTCTATCCCAGGACCCTGGGATCATGACCTGAGATGAAGGCAGATGCTTAACTGAGCCACCCAGATGTCCCTACTTCTGGACTCTAATTGTATTTCAATGATATATGAATAAATACCAATTTATTGTCTGTCCTTACGCCGGTGCCACACCGTCTTGATGACTATAGCTTTGTAGTGAATTTTGATATTGGGAAATGTGAGTCTTCCAAATTTGTTCTTATTCGAGATTGTTTTGGCTTATTCTGCATTCCTTGTAATTCCGTATGAATTTTAACATCAACTTGTCAACTTATACTAAGAAGTCAGCTTGGATTCTGATAGGGATTGCATAAATACGTAAATGGGAGATTACTGCCATATTCATGGTGTCAGCTCTTCTCGTCCTTGAACAGCAATGTTTTCCCATGGGTTTAGATTTTCTTTAACAAAACAAAAATGATGTTCTATACCTTTCAGAGCACTAGTTTTGCAGTTATCTTGTTCCTAATATTCATTCCAATCCTTGTCCCTTTATTCATTTTATCTAATTTATCTAAGTTATTGACATGCAAGTGTTCATAGCATTTCTCTGTAATCCTTTTTATTTCTGTAAGGCTGACAGCAGTGTCCCCTCTTTCATTTCTGATTCTCATCATTTGAGTCTTCTCCCTCTCTTCCTCTCTTTTTCATGATCAATGTAGCTAAAGGGTTGTCAATTTTATTGATCTTTTCCAAGAGCCCATTTTATTGATTTTTCTCTATTGTTTTTCTATGCTCTATTTCACTTATTTGTGCCCTATTCTTTATTATTTCCTTCTTTCTGCTTGTCTGCAGTGTCTTATAGTGGAAGTTTAGGTTATTGATTTGAGACCTTTCTTCTTTCTTAATATACACACTTATTAGCTACAAATCTCTACGAAGTGTTTTAGCTGCATCCTGTAAGGTCTGGTATTTTGTTCTTCCCTTTCTTTCATTTAAAAGTATTTTATGATTTCCCTTTTGATTCTTCTTTGACATTTTGACTACTTAGGAGTGCGTTGTTTAATTTACGAATCCCCCCAATTTTTTTCTGTTACTAACTTTGTAATTTCACTTCATTGTGATCAGAGAACATACTTTGTGTTATTTCCATCCATTTTAACATATTGGGGTTTGTTTTATGGCTTAGCCTATGTTCTATCCTAGAGGATGTACCATGTGCATTTCTGAAGAAGGCTATTTTGCTGTTGTTGGCTGTGGTGTCTGACAGATGTCCATCAGGTCTTGCTGGTTTATAGTGCTGTTCTTTCTGTCCTTGTTGATCTTCTCTCCAGTTGTTCTATCCATTGTTGAAATTTGGATATTGAGGTCTTCAACTAATATTATTGTCTATTTTTTCCTTTATGTCCATCATGTTTTGCTTTGTGTATTTTGGTGCTGTTATTATTTGCATATATGTTTATAATTATTATGCATTCTTCATGGATCGACCTTTTTATTATAAAATGTCCCTCTTAGTCTCTAGTAACAATTTTTGTTTTAAAGTCTACTTTATCTGATGCTAGTAAAATATTAATATTTTCTTGTGGCTGCTGTTTCCATGATATATCTTTTTTTATCCATTTATTTTCAATCTAGCTGTATCTTTTACTCTAAAGTGTTTCTCTTGTAATGAGTGTTTAGTTTAATCTCAATTTTCTCCAGTCTAACAATCTTCCCTTTGATTGTATTAATTCATAATTAATATTATTATTGATATACAGTCAATCCCTATTATTCATAGATCTTGCATTTGCAACTGCACCTACTCACTAAAATTGATTTGTAACCTCAAAGTCAATACTCATGGTGCCTTCACAGTCATTCATGGACATGCACAGAGCAGCAAACATTGGGTTTCCCCACATGCGTGTTCCCAGCTGAGGTCAAACAACTTCACCTCTTGTTTCAGCCCATGCTGCAAACAAGTATCCTGTGTTGTCTATTTAGTGCCACCTTTTCTATGCTCTTGTGCTTCTTATTGGTGATGTCACTGTTTAAAATGGCCTCTTAAGTGCAAGAAGGGTGTGATGTGCCTTACAGGGAAAATAGATGTGTTGGATAAGCTTCATTCAGGGGTGAGTTATATTGCTGTTGGAAGTGACTTCAGTGTTAGAGAGTCAGCAATGAATATTAAGTATTCATTGTGAAATAATAATGCATATATATAGTATATGTGTAATAAAATATATACATCTCTGTCCCTGGTTCTTGCTAATATTTGATCTTTGACCCCAGTTCCTGACACTGAGCTCCTCCATCCCTTGGAATTTCCTGGGTGGTAGGAACGATTTTTGTTATCATGAGGTGATTCTTAGTGACTTCAGGATGGGGGCTACTCACCAGAAAGACTAAGCTTTGATTAGAAGCTTGGTGCTTTCAGCCCCATCCCCATCCTCAGGAAAAAGGAGAGGGCCTAGAAATTAACTTAATAATCAATCATTCCTGCATGATGAAGCCTCCATAAAAATCCCAAATGTATGGAATTCTGAGAACTTCCAGTTTGGTGAATGTGTCCACATGCCAGGAGGGTGGTGCACCCTGATTCCACAGGGAGAGAAGCTCCTTTGCTCAGGACCCCTGCAGAACTCACCCTCCGTATCCCTCAATGTGGCTGTTTTTCTGTATCCTAAAAATATCCCTTGCAATAAGTCAGCAATAGGAAGTCAGCTCTTTTCCTGGGTTCTGTGAGCTGCTCTTGCAAAGTGTTGAACCCAAGGGGGAGGTCAAAGGAACCACTGATTTGTAGCCAAGTCAGACAAAAGTTGTGGGTAACTGGGCATCTACTGTTGGCATCTGAAGTGGGGCAGTCTCATGGGTCTGAGCCCTTAACCTGGGGTGCTGCTCTAGGTTAGTGTCGGAATGGAACTGATCTGTGTGACGCCCAGAGGGTGTTAGAGAGCTGGTCTGTGGGAAAAACCCACACACCTGGCATCAGAAGCATTACCTGTGAGTGAAGGAAGACACTGCGTTTTTCCTAGGTACACATAGAAGGAGGTTCCGTATTGATTGGTTGATGAGAATGGGACCAGGGGCCCATAGGAACCTAACACCCCTAGGAGCGCTGGGTCAGTAGTTGCTAGTCCAGCGTGTGCAGTGATTTTCTGTAATGCGATTGCCGCCAGCGGTACAAATGGGCTGCTGCTGGATCTTGCCGGCTACTTCACTGTCCTGCTTCCTCTGTGTCTCATGTCTTTTATGTGTGTCCCTCTCGTCCTTCTTTGGTGCACTCTTCTGCACTTAGCGAATATTTTCTCAGGCAGCATTTTTATTTCCTTAACGATTTTTCACCTTTTTTTTTTGTTGTTGTTCTTCCTAGTTTTGCTCTGGGGCTTCCATATGTTTATTTTAACTTAGCAGAATCAGCTTCTGATTTACACTAAGTCAATTCCAATGACTTAAAAACCTGCTCTTTTTTTAAAATTTTTTATTATGTTATGTTAGCTACCATACAGTACAGCATTATTTTTTGATGTAGTGTCCCATGATTCATTGTTTGCGTATAACACCCAGTGCACCATGCAATACGTGCCCTCCTTACTACCCATCACCGGGCTATCCCAGTCCCCCACCCTCCTCCCCTCTGAAGCCCTCAGTTTGTTTCCCAGAGTCCATAGTCTTGTGGTTCGTTCCCCCTTCTGCTTACCCCCCTTCATTCCTCCCTTCCTTCTCCTACCGATCTTCCTGCTATTTCTTATGTTCCATAAATGAGTGAAACCATATGATAATTGTCTTTCTCTGCTTGACTTATTTCACTTAGCATAATCTCCTCCAGTTCCATCCATGTTGCTGCAAATGGTGGGTAATCGTTCTTTCTGAAGGCTGAGTAATATTCCATTGTATATATGGACCACAACTTCTTAATCCAGTCATCTGTTGAAGGGCATCTCAGCTCCTTCCACAGTTTAGCTATTGTGGACATTGCTGCTATGAACATTGGGGTGCATATGGCCCTTCTCTTCACTACATCTGTATCTTTGGGGTAAATACCCAGTAGTGCAATTGCTGGGTCATAGGGTAGCTCTATTTTCAACTTTTTGAGGGACTTCCACACTGTTTTCCAAAGTGGCTGTAAAAACCCGCTCTTTTTCGTGCAGAGCTCCAACCCTTCTTGTCCCTTCCTGGTCTTGCTGTTACATATACTCCATCTGTCAGTGTTAAAAACCCCTCAATATATTTTTATAACTATTACCTAATATGCTTTTATGACTTCTAAGAAGCTGAGAGAAGACAGGAAAACAAGTATTGTATTTATAGCTTTTGTTCTCCTAGCCTTTTTATTGTTTCTGGCTCCCTTCACATTTTCCTGTGGATCCGAGTTGCCATTTGTGGTCGTTTCCTCCACCCGAGACAGCTTTGCTCCCACCGGCATGCTTTGTGTTGTTAGATATATGACATCACACCACAGACCCCTCAAGGCACCATGTGCCTCCTGTTGTCGGCAGCTGCTTTCGTCAGGGAAGCAAAACGCAGAGGTCTCGCTGAAGGAGAAGAGCGTGGGTCCTCATGGGCTATTGTAATCACATGACCACCTTCACTGACGTGTTTTGTGTCCTCCTGGGGATCAGAATCCCAACTGCGGTCGCTAGCTTTCAGCCTGAGGGACTCCCCTCACTGCGTCTTATAAGGTGGTTCTTTCAACATCAAATTCCTTCAGTTTTTATTTATCTGGGAATGTATTCAGACTCACCTGTAGAAATAGCCTTATTGGTTGGAGGATTCTTGATTGACCTTTTTTTTTTTTTTTTTTTTTTTTTTTTTTTTTTGTCTTGAGCACTTTTGTGGGTCTTTTGTGAGTGTCTTATTTGGAGTGCATTGGGCTTCCTGGATGTGTAGATTAAAGGTTTTCAATAGCTTTGGAAGGTTTTAAGCCATTATGTCTTTGAGAGAACAACATTTCTCCACTGAGGACTGACTGTCATGCGTCCCCCAGGACAGCCCCCAGTCTCACCCAACAGAGGTCAGTGAGGCTTTCAACCCTGAAGCCCACAGGCCCCTGCAGCTCAGAGCACCACCCAGGGCCCTGCCCTTGCCCCTTCAGAGACTGGGCCATGGACGGTGGCCACGCGTCCATGAGGACACGAGGACCATGCCAGATGCCGTGTACTCACCAGGTCTCAGGTGTGGAACCAAGCACCAGGGCATGAGCAATGAGGCCAATGCGTTGCCCGTCATGGTCATTCCTCCTGTGCTAGCCTGCATCCCTGACCGTGGCCACTTCAGTGAGCCAATCTCGGCCCCAGGACATGTTCCTCATACCTGCCCCAGGGCTCACACCTGGGAGACACATGCCCCATTAACACCCACTACAACCAGCAGCATCAACCCACGAAGTGCCTCCTGCCCCACAGCCAGGCCGGCTGGGCATCATCAGCCCTGTCCACAGCTGGGCATCTCTTCCTTTGCTCAAAGCCCAAATTTTAGGATTGGTCCATCTTCAGCCCCTGCTTTGGGCCAGAAGTGCACCCCCCACCCCCCATGGGATGGAGCACAGGCTGTCACTTTCAGAAAATCACCTGATTTCTGGTCTCTACAAAGCATCAAAGCATTTCTACTGTTTTTCCTTTGGAGACAAACACAGGTCAGGATACTCTGAACTCCACTCAGGAGCCTCACAAGCTGACGGCATTCAGACAGTGACCCAGCACTGGGGAAACAGCACAACACTAAACACCAACAAGGAAGGGAAGGCTTCACTAAGCCTGCTGTTGGGACAACACACACTCACAGGGGGTATAAAAGTCAGCAGCCTGAGCACCAAACACACACTCAAACTCACACACTCACACTCACACCTTCCTCCAGGCCTGCCACCCCACCCCCACCATGGCTGTGTCCACCCTGTCCGTCTGCTCCAGCGACCTGAGCTACGGCAGCCGCGTCTGCCTGCCCGGCTCCTGTGACTCCTGCCCTGACTCCTCCTGGCAGGTGGACGACTGCCCAGAGAGCTGCTGCGAGCCCCCCTGCTGCGCCCCTACCTGCTGCGCCCCTAGCTCTTGCCTGACCCTCATCTGCACCCCTGTGAGCTGTGTGTCCAGCCCCTGCCAATCAGCCTGCACCAGCTCCTGCCAGCCCTCCTGCTGCAGCTCCTCCCCCTGCCAGGAAGACAGCTGTGTGTCTGTCTGCTGCAAGCCTGTCTGCTGCACCCCTGTCTGCTGCAAGCCCGTCTGCTGCACCCCTGTCTGCTGCAAGCCCGTGTGCTGCACCCCTGTCTGTTGCGAGACCTCTCCCTGCTCATCCTCCTCATGCTGCCAGCCCCCCTGCTGCACCCCCAGCTCCTGCCTGACCCTCATCTGCACCCCTGCAAGCTGTGTGTCCAACCCCTGCCAATCAGCCTGCACCAGCTCCTGCCAGCCCTCCTGCTACAGCTCCTCCCCCTGCCAGGAAGACTGCTGCAAGCCCGTGTGCTGCACCCCTGTCTGCTGCAAGCCCGTGTGTTGCACCCCTGTCTGCTGCAAGCCCATCTGCTGCACCCCTGTCTGCTCGGGGGCCTCCCCCTGCTCTGCCGCCTCCTGCTGCCAGCCCAGCCCCTGCTCCTCATCCTGCTGCAGACCCTCCTCCTGCGTGTCCCTGCTCTGCCGCCCCGTGTGCTGAGGCCCCGCCTCGGCCCAGAAGTCCTGCTGCTGACCGGGCACATCTTCTCACTGCTACTAGGGCCAGCTCGTATGTCCACCTGAAATATTTGAAGCCTGGAGCCCAGTCTGGGTCCTCTTCTGCCCCAGAGCACCCACCTCAGCAAGCAAGGCTGAGCCCTCACTGTCAGTCTGGCTCTCTGGGCAGCTCCAAGCTTCCTGCAGGCCCTGCATGTCACCCAGCATCCTCCTCTCCTGGCTGGATTGTGGTCACTTTGTCCTGCCCTATGTCAGCCACCTGTCTGTTAACCAATAAAGTTATTGTCGATGCTTCTCCAAAGGCCTCAAATGCATATCTCGGCAAACCACGGGGAAGGGCTCTGATGCTGCACGTGGGCGGGGCTGCGTCCAGGGCAGCAGCACCCTGGGCAGGACTGGCCGCCAGCACCCTGTGCTGTGTCTTCTGTAGTGGTCATCCCCCTGCAGCCTCCAGCACAGAGAAACCTGCCCCCCTGGGAGGCCCCTGGGTGCCCCTGGATACCTTTACCAGTGAGGAACAGAGGGCTACCTGTCCAGCCCCTGGCCTGACATCTCAGGGCTCTGGAGCTTTGCTAGGGACAGAGGAGAGCCCATTTGATAAAGCCTCTGCCTTCAAGGCATGAAGGCCACTGCAGGACAGGCTTTGGGCAACATGGTGGCAGCCACTCTCCAGACACTGTCTGCACAGGGCCGGAGCTTCCCTCCACGGGAAGACACCGGGAGTGTGAGCGCTGTGTGCAATGATGACCAGAGCCTGCATCAGGCAAGGTTCTCCAGGGCAGCAGCCAACAGGATGTGTGCATATATAAACAGAGATATTGATTTTGGGGAATCCGTTCATGTGCCTGTGGAGGCTGGCACGGCCGAAATCTGCAGGGCAGGCTTCCCGGGGAGAGTGGACGCTGCGGCTTGAGTCAGAAGATGGTGTGCTAGTGGCCTCCCTTCCTCCTGGGGAGACCGCTTTGCTCCTACATCCTTCAACTGATTGGGTGAGGCCCACCTGCAGAATGGCCGATAACCTGCTTCACTCAGAGTTGACTGATTCAAATGCTAATTTCATCTAAAAAAAATCTTCACAGTGGAGCGTGTGGGTGGCTCAGCCATTAAGTGTCTGCCTCCGGCTCAGGTCATGATCCCAGGGTCCTGGGATCGAGCCCGTGTCGGGCTCCCTGCTTGGTGGGAAGCCTGCTTCTCCCTCTCCCACTCCCCCTGCTGTGTTCTCTCTCTCACTGTGTCTCTCTCTGTCAAATAAATAAATAAAATCTTTTAAAAAAATATATCTTCACAGCAACATCTGTGTGCGTTTGACCAACCAAAGGAGCACAATGGCCTGGCCAAGACGACACATAAAATTAACTATCACAGGGGAGAGGGGTATTGGGAATGGTGGGTCTCGTTGGGCGGTCTGCTCAGGGATTCAAGTATTGGAAGAAGCAGGGAGGAGGGATTCCCACTGGCCCTGCTGAAGGGTGCAAGCCTTGTCTGGGCCATGGATGGTCCCCAGTGAGGAAGGGCCTTGTCTGGGAGGCCTCACACACCCTCCGGCCACCTTAGAGGGAAACCATGCTTGGCAGTGTTGTGATGTGGGAACCCGAGGTCAGAAGGAACCGTGTCCCATGGAGAGCGTTTCCTGGCCCGGAACATTGACTCCAGGGTGACTGCAGGCCAGTCACCCAGGCTGGCCAGTCGCCCAGGATCCCCACAGCACGCCCCCGAGTGTGGTATAAGGCATGTCCTGTCCCTTGACCCGGTCCTGGAGGCACATCGCCCTTGTGTGAGCTCGGCTCTGTGAACGGCCACACCCATCAGCCTGGCCTCGGCCCTCCTCTGCCCTGCCCGAGCCGGTTCATCTTCTGACCCGCTGTCTCCTCCCCTGCCAGGGCCACCCAGGAGCCCTGCCTTTCCAGGTTCTCCCCCTCCTCCCAGCAGCGCTGCTCTGCACACAGCCCCGGGGAGACCCCAAGAGCCTGCCCTCCCCTCGGACAGACCCTGTAACTGGTGTCAAGCTGGAGCAGGTGTGGTGGCCCAGCCCCTGCCCTGCCCCTCGGCCCCCTGTTCTGTGTCTCCCCACAGCCCACTGCCCAGCATTTCTTGGTTTCTTATCCCTGGAGATAGCTTTTTTTTTTTTTTTTTTTTGCCTTTCAATTTTTTTTTTTTTTTTTTTTTTTTTAGTGTTCCATGATTCATTGTTTGCATATAACACCCAGTGCACCATGCAATATGTGCCCTCCTTAATACCATCACCGGCCTATCCCATTCCCCACCCCCCTCCCCTCTGAAGCTCTCAGTTTGTTTCCCAGAGTCCATCGTCTCTCATGGTTCATTCCCCCTTCTGTTTACCCCCCCTTCATTCTTCCCTTCCTTCTCCTACCGATCTTCCTATTTCTTTTCCTTTCTTTTTTTTTTTTTAAAGATTTTATTTATTTATTCGACAGAGATAGAGACAGCCAGCAAGAGAGGGAACACAAGCAGGGGGAGTGGGAGCGGAAGAAGCAGGCTCATAGCGGAGGAGCCTGATGTGGGGCTCGATCCCATAACGCCGGGATCACGCCCTGAGCCGAAGGCAGACGCTTAACCGCTGTGCCACCCAGGCGCCCCCGATCTTCCTATTTCTTATGTTCCATACATGAGTGAAACCGTATGATAATTGTCTTTCTCTGCTTGACTTATTTCACTTAGCATAATCTCCTCCAGTCCCGTCCATGTTGCTGCAAATGGTGGGTAATCATTCTTTCTGATGGCTGAGTAATATTCCATTGTATATATGGACCACGACTTCTTAATCCAGTCATCTGTTGAAGGGCATCTCGGCTCCTTACACGATTTAGCTATTGTGGACATTGCTGCTATGAACATTGGGGTGCGTATGGCCCTTCTCTTCACCACGTCTGTATCTTTGGGGTAAACACCCGGTAGTGCAATGGCTGGGTCATAGGGCAGCTCTGTTTTTAACGTTTTGAGGGACCTCCACACTGTTCTCCAAAGTGGCTGGAGATATCTTAACGCTGACGCTTTCTTTCTTCAGTTGTCTGTGTTTGTTTTATAAGCCGCTGATGGCAGCTGCCGCGTCTGAAGTCCACGCGGTGGTGGCAGTGTGGTCCGGCTTTCTGGAACGTCTCCCACTTCTCGTTCACCGCGTCTTCTCCCCTGGCGCTTCATTGTTTCTCGCAGAGAAACGGTCCTTGTGCTGGGAAGGCATCTGTGGGCACGTTGAGCCTCTGATGGAGGCTACCTCCCGCAGTGGACGTGTGTTTGCTTCTGTCCGGGGTGAGGGGCTGAGGCCCCAACACTTCAGCTCCGTTCACGGCTTCTGTTTGGTGGGCTGCCCCAGAGGAGTGGTCAGGGCAGCAGAGTGGGCGGGGAGCAGCCGCGGAGTGTGCGGGGACACTGATCCCCTTGCAAGGCTGAACCCTCGTGGCCTGGTCGCCCCCCGCTACTGTCTTCTTTGGGGTTCAGATTTCACCTTGCAAGTTTTGGGGGAACACAAACATTCAGTCTGTGTCAGCTGGGTCCCTTCCTCAATCTGACTGGTGTCCCCATGAGAACAGGGGGATGCAGACACGCACACCGGGACGGCCGTGCGTGGACACGGAGGGTGGAGGGGGAGGAAGATGGCCGTCTCCGAGCTGCAGGGCCTGCAGACACCTTGATCTCAGACCCCGCCTCTGGGGCTGAAAGTGAATGTCTGCTGTCCCCGCTGCCTGTCTGGAGCTCTGCTCACCCAGGAGACCCCGTGCTGGGCACCGTGGTCAACAAGACAGACAAGGTCACTGCCCTCGAGATGCCTCCATTCTAGGACGGCCCCAGGGCTGTATGGCAAGGGTCACAGCAGGTGCCGGGTGCAGGTGGAGGGGAGGATGCCCTCTCGCTGTTAGGGAGCAGGAGGCTTGGCTCCGTTGCAGGGTGACAGCCCGGGAAGAATTTCGGTCAGGGGAAAGTGTGCAGATGGCCAGCTCTGAGGACAGGCATGGGGTGTTCTTGGAGTGGACAGGCCAGCAGAACTGGGGTGCGTGGTCCCAGGCACGCAGCGGGAGGGCCCATTTCAGGCATGTCTGTCTCGAAGAGCCTGATGGACGCTGCGACGTGGTGTGGTTCGATTTGTTCCTCAGGAAGGTCCTTCCAGCAGCATCTGGGCGAACGGGTCCAGGGGGAAAGAACTGGCCGCTCTGGGGTGCTGGAAGGGGGTGTGGTGTCCTGCCTGAGGGACCCGGCATCAGCAGATTGCAAAGATGGCCGGGACACCAAAGTGAGCAGAGTGGGTGGCTCGGGGAGGACTCGCCGGCCGCCAAGGTACTGGCTCAGGAACCTGGTGGGCGGGCCTGGTGGCTCCTTCCGACAGAAAGACCCCGGGGCAGAGCTGGGTTCGGGAGAGCACGGCCGGTTCGTGGACATGTCCGGATGTGTGGCCTGGAGTGATGCAAACTGGGGCGGACATTTAGGAGTCTCTCCCGGAGACTCAGCACTGTTTGCGGGAGGACGGCACTGGCCGCCGTGGGGTCGCCCGCAGAGCGAGCTGCAGAGTGGCACAGGAGGGGCCACGCAAGACACTGTCACCTGCTGTTGCTCTGTCCCTCCTCGCGCTTTCACCAGGGAACTGGCCAGATCCCAAGTCTATGCCACAGAATCACCAAAATCTCCGAGAATTGTCCCGCTCTGTGAACGCTGCTTCCGTAACAGCCAGAACCCCCCTGCCCCCCTGCGGCGGGCACCCTGCTCCCGTACCGTCCCGGCCTCCCTCCCTCCCAGGACGGTCGTCTAGGGGACCCTCCTGGGACCCTCCTGCCCAACAGTCGCTCACCCCACGCCTCGGCCCAGGTGTGGGTGTGAGAGACCAGCAATCCAAAGACTCCTGTAACATCAGGGGCTTCAGACAATGCCCCGCTGCTCCTGCCCAGGGTGGCCTCCCCACCAAGGGCCCTGACGTCCTCCTCAGCCCTCCCCGGGGCGGCAGGAGCAGGTCCTCCCCTTACTCCGACATAACCCGTGGACCGCACCAGGGGCCACCACAACCGCCCGCCACAGATAGTCAAGGACACATTCCCCCTGGCCCACGACCAGGACACCCACAGGCGGAAGGGCTTGTCCGCAGCACAGCCCGCGCCGGCTTCCCCGAGGGCCAAACCCCGGTCAGGTGGCCATCAGCCCACCTCCCAGGCCTCTGACTCATCTAATTAGGCTTCCCTGGCCCGTGAGGACACCAACAAGAAAGGGGACATGTGAGCCTCCTGCAGGGACAGCTCCAGCCAGGGATGGATATAAAAGCCCTGGCATCCCAGGGACCTCACACACACACACACACACACACACACTCAAACACACACACTCACTCACACCTCCTCCAGCCCCGCCACCCCCACCCCCGCCATGGCCGCGTCCACCCTGTCCGTCTGCTCCAGCGACCTGAGCTACGGCAGCCGCGTCTGCCTGCCCGGCTCCTGTGACTCCTGCCCAGACTCCCCCTGGCAGGTGGACGACTGCCCAGAGAGTTGCTGCGAGCCCCCCTGCTGCGCCCCCACCTGCTGCGCCCCCAGCTCCTGCACCCCAGCCTCCTGCTTGACCCTCCTCTGCACCCCTGCGAGCTGTGTGTCCAGCCCCTGCCAATCAGCTTGCACCAGCTCCTGCCAGCCCTCCTGCTGCAGCTCCTCCCCCTGCCAGGAAGACTGCTGTGTGTCTGTCTGCTGCAAGCCCGTCTGCTGCACCCCTGCCTGCTGCGAGGCCTCCCCTTGCTCATCTTCCTCATGCTGCCAGCCCCCCTGCTGCACCCTCAGCTCCTGCCGGACCCTCCTCTGCACCCCTATAAGCTGCGTGTCCAGCCCCTGCCAGTCAGCCTGCACCAACTCCTGCCAGCCCTCCTGCTGCAGCTCCTCCCCCTGCCAGGAAGACAGCTGTGTGTCTGTCTGCTGCAAGCCCGCCTGCTGCACCCCTGTGTGCTGCAAGCCTGTCTGCTGCACCCCTGTCTGCTGCAAGCCCATCTGCTGCAAGCCCGTGTGCTGCACCCCTGTCTGCTGCACCCCTGTCTGCTGCAAGCCCATCTGCTGCAAGCCCGTGTGCTGCACCCCTGTCTGCTGCACCCCTGTCTGCTGCACCCCTGTCTGCTCGGGGGCCTCCCCCTGCTCTGCCCCCTCCTGCTGCCAGCCCAGCCCCTGCTCCTTGTCCTGCTGCAGACCCACCTCCTGCGTGTCCCTGCTCTGCCGCCCCGTGTGCAGACCCACCTGCTGCGTGCCTGCCTCCTCCTGCTGTGCCCCCACCTCCTCCTGCCAGCCCAGCTGCTGCCGCCGGGGCTCCTGCGTGTCCCTGCTCTGCCGCCCCGTGTGCTCCCGCCAGGCCTGCTGTGTCCCTGCCTCGGCCCAGAAGTCCTGCTGCTGACGGGGCACGTCCCCTGCCCCAGGGCCAGCTGGGCTCAGGACCCACCCAGTGACGGTGGTCCTCCCAGCGCCCCCTCAGTCCAGTCCTGACCTGTGTTAGGTGGCTGCCCGCACCCAGGACGGGGTCCCCCATGTGTCCACGCTCCTGACCTGACCTTGACCTCCTGCATCCCCAGACCACTGACCCCTCTGCTCCCCGGGGCTCCTTCTCCCAGGAGGCGCCTCCACCTGTTCTGGGTCCCTGTCCTTCCCTCCCGGTGTCTCTGCTCGGGTCCCTTGGCCTCAACGTCTGACCTGTCAGCCCCTCCTCGGGCACCCCAATAAACTCACTTGCCCAACGGATCTGCTTCCTTTCATCTGACCCTCATGGGGGCGGGGGAACCCAGGGTTTTGAGCGGACATTGGTCTCCTCCAGCTGCAGACATTGCTGGGAATGAGGGAATGAGGGACTGAGAAGTCGCGAAGGGCAGGGGCCTAACTCCTCTGCCCAGGGCCCTGGGGGTGGGGGGCGGGGTCATGCCCTCACCCAGGAAGGTCAGTGCTGCTGGGTGCTGCGTGCCCAGGGCTTCCCGAGGCTGGCTGCCTGCCCACAGGTCATGGTCTGGGGGTTCTCAGCCCCTGGCCCGTTTCCACCCACTGCCCTCGCTGGGCAAACCGACCGCAGAGAAGGTGGCCTGTGGGCTGCAGGCAGCACAGACCCGATGGGCCTAGGGACCCCCTGGTGTCCTCCCGCAGGCTCTTCCCATTTAGCGGAAAGGTGATAGAGTGGGGGAGGCACTTCTCCAGTCTAGATGGGGTCACAGGGACTGGATACCTTCCCACCTGGGCCAACTCAGAACATTGACTAGACCATGTAGCCAGCGTGTCGGATCCTGGGCTCAGGGAACACAGAACAAGTACAGGGAGGGAGGGAAGGAGTAAGGAGCATGTGGCAGGTGGCGCTCCCACTGCTGGAGAGTATTTCCAGCCCCCATGCAGCAGGGCAAGCCCAGTGGAGCTCCAAGCACCCCGAGTTTCACAGATGGCTTGGGAGTTGGGGGGAGACCCAGGCAGCCAGCGTTTGCGTTTGGGGTCAGAGTGCTGGAGAAGAGACCTCATCACAGAGGGTGTCTCTACTCTGAAGACCCCTTGTGCTCCACCTGCTCCTCCCCTCCCCTGAAGCCCGTGGCACCTGCTGGTCTACTATCTCCAGTTGGGTCCTTCCCGAATGTTCTCGTGTGGGACATACATACAGCATGGAGACTTCTCAGGTTGGCTGTTTTCGTTCACTCATAGGTGTGTGAACTTCCTCCCCATCTCTTCCTGGCGTGATCGCGCCCTTCTTTTTCATTTGTTTGTATTGATGCCGAATGCACGTAACATCAAGTCTGCCATCTCCACCACTTCTCAGGGCACCGTTTACGCTGCCAAGTACCTTCTTAACATCGTGCAGCCGTCCCCACCGTCTGTCTCCAGGACTCTTCATTCCTGGGAAAATGAAACACTGTCCCCATGACCACTGACTCGCCAGCCTCCTCCCCCCACCCCGGCGCCCACCCTTCCACCTCCTGTCTCTGACGCACCTCACATCAGTGGAATCATAGGGTAGTTAGTTGTCTTTTTGTGACTGGCTCTTGTCACTCCCCATAACGTCCTCATGCTTCATCCGTGTTGAAGTCAGACCTGCTTCCTTTTTAAGGCTGAATACTAGTCCACCACGTGGATGGACCACGTTTTGCTTATCTATTCATCTCTCAGTGGACACTTGGGTTCTTCGACCTCATAGCTCTTGTGAATAATGCTGCTGTGAACACGGATGTACAGATATCTCTTTGAATGCCCGCTTTCAGTCTTTTGAGCGTATACGCATGTAATTACTGGATCGCACAGTAATTCTACTGTCAGTTTTTTGAAGAACCACCCTACTGATTTCCATGGTGGCCGTACCATTTCACGTTCCCACTCACAGTGCACAAGGGCTTTAATTTCTCCACATCCTCACCAACCCGTGCTGTCTTCTCTTTGTTATGTATGTGTATTGTTTACGCTATCCCCTCATTGTGTTTATATTTACATAAATATTATATATATTTATCCTGATGGGTGTAAGGTGGCTTCTCATTGTAGTTTTTATTTGCATTTCTCTGATGATGAGTGATGTTGAGCACCTTTTCATGTGCCCATTGGTCACATAACTTGTGCATCATCTTTGGGAAAATGTCGATTCAGGTCATTTGCTCATTTTTCAGTTTGGTTGTTTGGCTTTTTGTGATTGAGTTTTGGGAGTTCTCATACATTTTAGATATTAATCCTTGATGAAAACCTGATTTTCAAATGTTTTCTCCCATTTCTTTGGGTTACCTTTTATTCTTCATTGGTATTGTCTTTTGATGCAAAAATATTTAAGATTTTCATGAAGTCCAATTTTTGTATTTTTTTTATGTTGCCTGTGCCTCTGGTGTCATAGCCAGGAAATCATTGCAAAATCCAATGTTGTGAAGCTTTTGTCCTGTGTTTTCTTCCAAGAGTTCTATAGTTTTAGCTCTTCCATTTAGGTCATGGATCCATTTTGAGTTCATTTTCGTGGGTGGTGTGAGGTAGGGGTCCACCTTCACTCTTTTACATGTGGACCATCAATTTCCCCGGCACCATTTGTTGAAAAGACTGTCCTTTCTCCATTGAATGGACTTGCTGCCCTTGTGAAAAATAATTTGACCTAATACGGGAAGGTTTATTTCTGGACTCTATTCTATTCCATTAGTCTATGTGTCTGTCTGTTTTCATGTCAGTACCCCACTGTGTTGATTATTGTAGCTTTGTAGTTTTGAAATCAGGAAATGTGAGTCCTCCGGCTTTGTTTTTTCAGAATTGTTTTGGCTATGCAGGGTCCCTTAGGATTCCATATGTGTGTGAGGGGTTTTATGTTTCTGTAGAAAACATCATTGAGATTTCAATAGCGATTGTATTACGTCGGTAGATTGCTTTGGGTACTATCTACATCTTAACAATATTGAGCCTTCCAACCCATGAATGTGGACTGTCTTTCCATTTATTTATGTCTTCTTTATTGTCTTTCAGCAATGTTTTGTAGTTTTCATTGTATAAGATTTTCCCCGTGATTAAGTCAATTCCTTTTATTTTATTCTTTTTTGAGGCAATTGTCAATGGGATTGTTTTTATAATTTCCTTTCTGGGTTGTTCATTATTTGTATAAAAGTGCAACTGGTTGTTGTGTGTTGACTTCGTGTCCTGCCATTTTTCCGAATTCATTTCCTAGTGCTAACCGGTCTTGAGGATTTTCTACATATAAGATCTTAGCATCTGTGAACAGACGTGATTTCACTTCTTCCTTTCCAAATTAGACTGCTTTTATTTATTTTGTTGTCCAACTGCTCTCCTAGCTCTCCTAGAACCCCCAGGACTGGTGAGCAGAAGTGGCAAAAGTGGGCAGCCCTGCCTTGCTCCTGATATTAGAGGAAAAGCTCTCAGTCTTTCACTGTTGAGGTTAACGCTTGCTGTGGGGTTTTCACATATATATTTTATTATGTTGAGGTAGTTCCTGCTTTTCCTAGTTTGTTGAGTGTGTTCATCATGAAAGGGTGTTGAGTTTTGTCAAACGCTTTTTTGGTGTCATTTGAGATGATTATGTGCTGTTTTCCTTATTCTGGTGATGTGAGGTTTTATACTGACTGATTTCCAGTTGTGGAACCGTCCTTGAATTCCAGAAAAATGTCCCTCTTGGTTGTGGTGTGTAATCCTTTTACTGCGCTGCTGAATTCACTTTGCTAGTACTTTGTTGAGGACTTTGGCACCATTGATCATAAGGGATATTGGTTTGTGGTTTCCTGTTTTTGTCATGTCTTTGCCTGGCTTTGTTGTCAGGATAATGTAAACCTTATAGAATGAATTGGGGAGTGTACCCACCCCCGCTTAATTTTTTTTAAAAGCTTATGATAAACTAGGAATAATTGAAAAAACTGTTAACCTCATAAAAGGTATCTGTGAAAAAATTATAGCCAACACTATACTTAATTGTAAAAGACAGAGTTTTCTTCCAAAGATCAGGAAAGAGATTCAGATGTCCTCTCTCACTGCTCCTAAACATTGTACTGAAGTCCTACCTGTGCAACTAGCAAGAAAAAGAAATGTACGTCATACACATTGGAAATTAAGATATGCAGTGGTCTCTATTCACAGAGAACATGAGCGTCCACATAGAAAACCCCCCAAAATCTACGAAAATCTCTTAGAAATGTAAGAGAATTTAGATTGAAGGTGCAAGCCTAAAATAATTAAAATCAATTGCATCTCACTATAATAGCAATAAATAATTGGAATTGAATATTTTGTTTACAGGTGTGATTTACAACAGAATAAATAATGAAAACTTAGGTATAAATCTCAGGGAATATGTACATAATGAGAACTATAAAAATCCTGATGGAAGAATTTAATAAGACAGAAGTAAATGGAGAGCCGGACCATGTTGGCAGGTTGGAACATTGTTATGACGTCAGTGACCTCCAGACTCGTCTATAGATTCGAGGCAATCCCAATCCACATCCCAGTAGCAGCTTTTTGTCAATAGGAACAAGTTAATTCCAAAATTATTTGGAAGGGTGAAGGAGCTCAAATATCCAAACCATTTGCAAATGAAGAACAAAGTTGGAGGACTTCACTACCTGACTTCAAGATTTCCTATAAAGCTACAGTAATCAGGACAATGTGATGTTGGCAAAGGGATATGAGTAGGCAGATTCATGAAACAGAACAGACACATAGACCCACACAAATACAGCCAACTGATTTTTGATGAAATTGCGAAGGCAAGTTCAAGAGACAGAAGTGTACTTGGAGTAGTTGGACATCCACATCCCCCCCCAAAAGGAATCTTACCCATGCTCATGTTTAGTATAAAAATTTAATAAAAATTGATCATAACCCTAAATATAAAATATAAACATTTTAAACTTTCAGGAAAAAAACGGGAGAAAATCGTTGTGACCTTGCATTAGACAGAGTCCTTAGGATTATTACCCAAAGTGTGATCTGAAAAAGAAGAAAATTGATAAACTGGCCTTGACTGATATTAAACTCTGTTGCTCTTTAAACAACACTGTTGAGAGCCTAGAAAGAGAAGCTGCAGAGTAGCAGAAAATATTTGCAAGTCACATCTGAGCAAAGTGCGGCTGCCCCTTGAGCAACCCTGGTTTGGACTCCGAGCGCCCACTCAGACGTGGGTTTTTCCAGTAAATACATAGCCCTCTGTCCATGTGCTTTCTCTTCCTGATGATTTTCTTAATAACATTTTCTTCTCTAACTCACCTTGTGAGAATACAGTCTATGACACATATAGATACAAGGATGTGTTCGTTGACTCTCCGTTGAGTTTCTGGCTGCGTGCCCCGGGGCTGAGGACTCGAGGCTGCTCCCGTGCTGTTTCCTTAGAGAACTAAACAACGTCAGGGGGCCAGCCCCGTCCTCACCCAGGACAGGTGTTTAACAAGCAGCAAACTGTCTTGTGTAAATAAACCAGCAGCAGTAAGCACCCCCAGTACTCAGTCAAAACACGAACAAGGAAGGGAAGTCTCAGGGAGCCTCTTGCTGGACGACACACACAACTTGAAGGGTATAAAAGCCCACAGCCCAGCACCTCACACACACACACACTTACACACACACTCACACTCACACCTCCTCCGGCCCCGCCACCCCCACCCCTGCCATGGCCGCGTCCACCCTGTCCGTCTGCTCCAGCGACCTGAGCTACGGCAGCCGCGTCTGCCTGCCCGGCTCCTGTGACTCCTGCCCCGACTCCCCCTGGCAGGTGGACGACTGTCCAGAGAGCTGCTGCGAGCCCCCCTGCTGCGCCCCCACCTGCTGCGCCCCCAGCTCCTGCGCCCCCAGCTCCTGCCTGACCCTCATCTGCACCCCTGCAAGCTGCGTGTCCAGCCCCTGCCAATCAGCCTGCACCAGCTCCTGCCAGCCCTCCTGCTGCAGCTCCTCCCCCTGCCAGGAAGACTGCTGCAAGCCCGTGTGCTGCACCCCTGTCTGCTGCACCCCTGTCTGCTGCACCCCTGTCTGCTCGGGGGCCTCCCCCTGCTCTGCCCCCTCCTGCTGCCAGCCCAGCCCCTGCTCCTTGTCCTGCTGCAGACCCACCTCCTGCGTGTCCCTGCTCTGCCGCCCTGTGTGCAGACCCACCTGCTGTGTGCCCGCCTCCTCCTGCTGTGCCCCCGCCTCCTCCTGCCAGCCCAGCTGCTGCCGCCGGGGCTCCTGCGTGTCCCTGCTCTGCCGCCCCGTGTGCTCCCGCCAGGCCTGCTGTGTCCCTGCCTCGGCCCAGAAGTCCTGCTGCTGACTGGGCACGTCTCTCCCCCCAGGGCCAGCTGGGCTCAGGACCCACCAAGTGACGGTGGTCCTCCCAGCGCCCCCTCAGTCCAGTCCTGACCTGTGTTAGGTGGCTGCCCGCACCCAGGACGGGGTCCCCCATGTGTCCACGCTCCTGACCTGATCTTGACCTCCTGCATCCCCAGACCGCTGACCCCTCTGCTCCCCGGGGCTCCTTCTCCCAGGAGGCGCCTCCACCTGTTCTGGGTCCCTGTCCTTCCCTCCCAGTGTCTCTGCTCGGGTCCCTTGGCCTCACCATCTGACCCGTCAGCCCCTCCTCGGGCACCCCAATAAACTCACTTGCCCAACGGATCTGCTTCCTTTCATCTGACCCTCATGGGGACGGGGGAACCCAGGGTTTTGAGCGGACATTGGTCTCCTCCAGCTGCAGACATTGCTGGGAATGAGGGAATGAGAAATCGCGAAGGGCAGGGGCCTAACTCCTCTGGCCAGGGCCCCAGGGGGCAGTCACACCCTCTGCCAGGAAGGTCAGTGCTGCTGGGCCCAGAACCCAGGGACGTGGGGATTCCCGTCGCAGCAGGGCCATGGCTGTGACGTCAGTACTCCTCCAGGCCCTTTGTCTCATGTCCCAGGCAAGACCGTGAGGATTTTGTCCCGCCTTTGTGGTTCTTGGCTTCCACGCATCGCCCCACTCCCTGAAAGTTGCCACGTGGGAGAGTTCCGTGCCGTGGAAGAGATGTCTGGGTGCCACGTCCCAGCCTGGAAACCGATGGGGCCTGCGTGTCCCCTCAGCACCACAGGCCACGTGACCAAGCGTGCCAAGTGCATTTTACTGGATGACGCGTTGGTTTGAAGACGAGGATCGTGCGGCGTTAACTGCGTTAGCAGTGTCGTTGCCCAGGACGGGTCATCGCTGTGGGCGGCGGGGGCCTGCCCGAGGCGTTGTAGCCCAGGCTGCACAGCCGCTGGCACGGTCAGGGCGCCGTGGGCTGTGTTAGGCTGGGGAGCCCGGGACCCTGAGCGGCACCGACGGACGTCAAGCATGGGTCCGCTGAGCTGGGACGGGAGGTGTGGCCGGCCTGCGGGTGTCCCCAGGGCTCCGGTTCGGTGGCACTCAGCACCTTCACACTGTCGTGCTGCCGTCCCCACCGTCCGCGTCCAGACTGTTCCATCCCCCTCGCTGAGCCCGACGGCCGCTCCTCCCCCAGCCGTGGTGCCCCCATCCTAGTCTCTGTCTCCGAATGTGGTGGCTCTGGGACCGTGCGGTACGTGCCTTGTCCCGCGAGACTGGCTGACTTCCCTCAGCGTGACGTCCTCTAGGTCATCGGTGTGGACGCTGGGACCCGTGTCCTAGGCTGAGTCACCGTGCGTTGTACGGGCAGACCGCGGGGTCCCTGGCTGCTTCTGTGTGTTAGTGCCCGTGAATAATGGGCTGGGCACCCGGAGAGTCTCTCCGAGCCCCAGACGTCAGTCCAGGCGCTGGCCCAGACCGGGCTTGCTGGGGCCGGTGCTCATTCTGTGAGGATGTTTCCAGGGACCGCCACTCTGTCCTCTACCAAAGTTACACCGTGCGGCAACCCCACCGCCGGGGCCAATTTCCCCACGTCCTCGCCAGCACGCTTCCCTGGGTTTGCGGTAGTGGCCGACCTGAGAGGCTCGAGCAGTGCGTTTGGTTTTATCACAGATCTTGGTCACCAGGGTAGACCCTGCCATGAGAGCCCTGCCCTCCCCTGCCCTGCCTCCTCTGCCCCCACTCTCCCCTGCCTGCCTCCCCTGTCCCACCCTCCCCTGCCTGCCTCCCCTGCCCACCCTCCCCTGCCCAGCCTCCCCTGTCCCACCCTCCCCTGCCCAGCCTCCCCTGTCTCACCATCACCTGCCCGCGCCCTCCCCTGCCCTGCCTCTCCTGCTCCACCCTCCCCTGTCCCACCATCACCTGCCCGCACCCTTACCTGTCCTGCCTCCCCTGTGGCACCCTGTCTTGCAGAAGAACGAATACCTGTTCTCAGTGGTGGCAGAGGAGCCCGACGCCCTGCTGCTTGGCCTGCGGTACTCGCCCACCCGGCTGCACTTCCTCTTCCTCAGCCAGGACACGGCGGGCGCCTGGCAAACCCGAGTGACCTTCCGCAGTCCCACTCTGATGGACAGCCAATGGCACACGCTGGTCTTGGCCGTGTCTGAAGGATCCTTTTCCCTCACCACGGACTGTGGCCTCCCGGTGGACATGTAGGTAGCAGGACGCCAGGGGAGGGCGGTGCGGGGCTGCGTGCTGCCCGACGAGATGCGTCCAGGGCAGTGGGTGTGGCCGGCATGGCACAGCGCGCACCGCGGGCGCTCAGGCTTGTGGGCAGACGGTCGTTGGGAACCATCCCCTGAGGCAGGAGTGCAGGGTCATCGGCAAGGCCGGGACCAAACCTGTCCTCCAGAAAGGCCGCCGTGGGTGGGGCGGATGCAGGCGCCCGGGGCTGGGTGCGCTGGACGTGGGAGAGGAGGTGCCCTGCAGAGCGTGGTCGCCATCGCGAAAAGCCGCAGAGGAAGCCCACAAAGAGCTCAGGCGCCGGAGCCGAACTAAACCTGCCGCCTGACTCGAACCCAGCTCCTGCTCTTGATTTCCAGCACATCGTTTGACCCAAGACTCGATCTGCTTGTCTGGGCTGAGGGAGTGGACGGTCACTAAAACCCCAAATAAACATGCAGAATAATCCTTCTGGTAGTTTTGACAGGGCCCCAGGGACTCAGAAGCCTGAGTTCATTCCCTGTCCCGCCGTCCCCTGGTTGCTAGGTTGGACCAGGGTGCGTGGGTCCCCACGGCCCTGCCAGGTAGTGATGACCCCGTCGCCCTCAGCTTCCATCTGGGCTCAGTGGGGCTGGGCACTCTTTTTTTTTTTTAATCACAGATTGTCCAGTTTGCATTACATCTATCATTATTCCAAATAGTACTTGCAAAGGTAGGCTCTCACTGTGCTTTTAGATCAAACTTACTCCATAGTAAAAAGAATCTTTGACATTCAAATACTTTGTTTAAATACATATCTACTACAGATGTCCCCCCATGCCCCCCAAGTACATCAGGGCCTTTACCGGGTAGGGACCCAGCACTGGGGACAGCTCTGTGACGGGGAGAGCAAGGGCCAAGGAAGGGGACGGAAGGAGGCGGGACTACGGCCGATGGTGGCCGTGGAGGACTCGGGGCCCTGGGACCAGGCTTCACGGGCCTCATGGGTGTGACTAGAGCTGTGACCAGAGCTGTGAGCGGAGCACGGGGCACTCTGGGATGGCGGTCAGGAGCTGGCCTCACCACAGCCAGCTGTAGCCAGATGTGAGCCTGGAAGGAGCGGGTGTGTTTACGGGAGGAAAAGGCATCGAGGTGCAGGAGGCCCTGGGCCGTGAGGAGAAAGCACACGCCTGGCTCGGCCACCCCAGAGGCTCCAGTCAGGATGTCCCCTCCAGCAGGCGTCTACCTCCTCCCCCATCCCCAGGGCTCAGCCTCCACTTCCACGTCGAGACCCAGCTCGGGCCACACCTTCCAGCATCTCCCAGGTCACCGGCAAGCACCCCTCCTTGCCAGATACGATCCGTTCCCCCCCAGGCTTGGTGGAGGGTGGGCAGGCAGACCCAATGCCAGTAGGAGCCACTGAGGTTCCCGAGAGACGGAGGAGACACTGAGCAGACAGCTCAGCAGCCGCACTTGCAGAGGACTCTTGTCCTGGAGCAAAGAGCGTCCCTGCAACTCAGGTCCACCAGAACCCGGACATGGGAACTTGCTTGGAGACTGCGTCCTTGCAGGGGCGATCGAGTTAAGTTGAGGTCGTACTGCAGTAGGGCGGCCCCGGTCCAGAGTCTGCTGTCCTTCTAAGAAGAGGAGAAGCGGCACAGAGACGGCCCTGTGAAGACAGAGGCAGAGGCCGTGACCTGGCTACAGCCAGGGACTACCAGAAGCCCCAGAGGCTGGAAGAGGCTGGAGGACCATCCCCTGCAGCCACCAGAGGAAGCGCGGCCCGCCGCACCTAGATCCCAGACTCCCGGCTCCAGAGCTGTGGGTCATCTGCTGTTCCAGCCTCTCCTGTGCTGCGTCTCCCTGCCCTTTTCTGCATAAATGGGCTGTGACCCAGTTCCCCCATGGCCCTAAAACTACCCTCAAATGTTTTCAGAATGGCTGACGTGCCCTTCCCGGCCACCCTATCGGTGCGAGGAGCCCGATTCTTCATCGGCAGCCGCAAGAGGACCAAAGGCCTGTTCACGGTAAGTAGGGAAGGGGCTGCCGTCTGGCCTCCCAACAGCAGTGCCCACAGAGGGGCCGTCACTATAGGCCTGCTGTGCTCACGCTCTGACGGACAGGCTGCTGTGTGTGCCACGTGGGACCAGGGAGCCCCGGGCTCCACTGGGGCCCCTTACTTGCCAGGCACATTTCACCGTGTTCCCTCCTCCTGGCACACTCATCCTCACTGCCACCATGGCTCACACCCTATACCTTCAGGGCCCTGCTCCACATCCACTTCCTTGGAGACCTTCCCCCATCCCTCAGAGAAGATGGGCCTTGTACCCATCTCCTGTAGCCCTGACCGTCCTCAGACCAACAGTGTGCTTGCTCATTACCTGTTTCTCCCCTCGACTGCAGCTGGGAGAACCCTGTTCCATGAATGTAGGGGCTTTTGTTTCCTGCTGTGCTGTGTCTAGACCCATGCCTGATACATGATAGGTGCTTGGTGAATAGTTATGGATGGCATGATTGGGTGGAAGGACAGATGGATGACTGGATGGGTGGGTGGATGGACATATGGATGGGTGGGTGGATGGATGGATGGATGGATGAGTGAGTGAGAGATGGATGGATGAATGGATGAATGGATAGCTGGATGGGTGGGTGGATGGATGGATGATGGCTGGCTGGATAGGTGAATAGATGGGTGGATGGATGAGTGACTGAGTGATGGATAGATGGTTGGATGGATGGATGGATGGATGGACATATGGTGGGTGGATGGATGGATGGATGGATGGGTGGATGGACAGACAGATTAACAGATGGATAGATGTGCAATGCAGCCTAGTCACCCTAGGTTAGTTCATAGCAAAAACCCTTTCTGTGACTTAATTACCTCAGAATGGTATATAGTTCTCCACCATTGCTCTCAGTGCTCCCCATGCCCCCCAACCAATCAGCAAGCTCTACTCTCCTAGCTCTAGAGAAGATGGATGGATAGACCCTCCATGCCCCATTCCCACCCCTGCACCAGGGTCTGGACAGGCTGAGCCCAGTGGTCCAGGCGCTCGCTGGTGGCGAAGTTCTGAACGTGCTGTCCCTCTCTCTGCAGGGCCTGGTGAGGCAGCTTGTTCTGCTGCCCGGCTCGGACGCCACCCCAAGGCTCTGTCCCTGCAGGAGTGCCGAGCTGGCTGTGCTCTCCATCCCTCCTGTCCTGCAGGGTCTCCCGGGGAAGCCAGAAGATAATGAGGTGCTAAAATATCCCTATGGTTAGTAGGTCAAAGTCACCCACTCCCGCTCACTGATGGTGAACCCCAAGGGCCTTGTCCCTTTCCCACCTCCCCTGGGAGCAAAGACAGGAGGGTGATTATCAAATTGACAAAGGGACTGGCCCCGTCAGACACGCCAGCATCATCCATCTTTCCTCTGGCTGGCTCGCCCAGTGGCCCCCAAGCCCCACTTGGATGGTGCCCTCAAGAGACCGTTAGTCCTACTTGGGACGCCTGGGGCTGTTCCCTGACATCATCTTCCTTCTCTTGAGCCTTCTGACTTCCGTCTGCGGCCTGTTTTGCCCCCGACCAGTATTTGGGATCTTTGTCCCCATCCCTCTCTGATAGGCATCTAAATCTCAGCCCCCGCCCCAGTGGGGACCCCGAACTTCGAGAGGCATGTTTCAGTTGTCCGTGGTCCCCCAGCCCAAAGGGTCCCCTGCCCTGCTCTCTCTAGTGTGGGCTTCTGTGCTCTCCCTGTAAAGTTACAGTCTGGACCGTTGGTGTAAGCCACACCCCCTCCCCGGGGCGTCGAATCCCCTCCCACCACCACTCCGCCTGTGGGGGCGGGGGGACACACGACACAGCCCCTGCCCTCCGGAGTCTTGCCGTCATGCTTCACCAGTCAGGCGAGCCCCTCAAGCGCATCACCCACAGGACCCGTCCCAAGATGGGTTTCCGAACTCCCAGTGGTACTGGTTGCTGATTTTTTAAAAAGATTTTATCTATTTATTTGAGAGAGAGAGAATGAGCGTGGGAGGGCGCAGGGTCAGAGGGAGAAGCAGACTCCCCGCTGAGCAGGGAGCCTGACATGGGCTCCATCCCAGGACTGCGGGATCATGAGCCGAGCTGAAGGCAGACGCTTCGCCGACTGAGCCACCCAGGCGCCCCCTGCTGCTGCTTTTCATCTTTTCACGTTGGAGAATACTTTAATAGACTACAAATTGGGGCGCCCGGGTGGCTTCGTGGGTTGAGCGTCTGACTCTTGATTTCGGCTCAGGTCACGATCTCAGGGTCATGGGATCGAGCCCCATGTCGGGCTCCGTGCTCAGCGAGGAGTCTGCTTGAGATTTTCCCTCTGCCTCTGCTCTCTCTCTGTCTCTCTCTAAAATAAATAAATCCATCTTTTAAAAAATAGTCTACAAATTGATGCAGTTTATTGCCATGATATTTTGAATAATTTTATAGTAACAGTGCAATTTTGAATAATTTTTATGTAAAAGAAGAGACACAGAGGAAAATGATTTCCCTGCACAGTGAAGTTTTCAGGCACTCTGTGGAGATTTCCCACATCCGCCCAGTTCCGGCTCGGAACAAGAGGCAGGAGGCAGGGCTGTGAGCCCAGGCCTCCGCCGGGTGCTGATGAGGTCCCGGTGCCCGCAGCGCTGGCCGTCGGGCATGGAGGCCGCACCCACGTCACTGTGAATTGGCCCCGCAGCACCATCAGGACCCGTGGGCTTGGCCCGAGATGAGGTGTAGTCACCAGAACTGATGGGGTCAAACGCCGTGGAACAAGGCAAAGCTCGAGTTTAGAGAATCTCGCGCCAGAGAGGGACAGGTCTGAGAGGAGGGCAGGGCAGCAGCTGATGACTAAGGGGAAGGGGAAGGTGGGCTGCCCTCTGGGGTGGGCAGGGAGCCCAGCAGGGAAGCCTCACAGCTTCCGTCCTGCCGTGCGGGGCCTCACGTCCTCCCCGGGGCCGCGATGGAGACTGCTGCGTCCTCATGGTCCCCGCAGGCAGACGCAAAGGCAGGACCCCCCCGCCCTCCGGTCAGAGGTCTGCCTCCCAGCTCCATCTTCCTCCAGGGAACCTGTACTCTGGACGCTCCTCTTCCTTGTCTCCCGCCAGAAACCAACATGAAGGTGACGCTGGGCTCCCGGCCTCCGTGCACCAAAGTGGAGGAGGCCCAGTTCTGGTTTGACGCCAGCCGGAAGGGGCTGTTCCTGTGTGTGGGCAGCGAGTGGGTCTCCGTGTTAGCAGGTGAGCGGGCAGCGGGGCTCCCTCCGCCTGGGGACTCAGGCTCTTCTCCAGCCACCGTTCCTTGGGAGCAGAGAGCGACCCCCCAGGACAGCAGGCCTGCACGCTGCATCTGGACTCACGTGTCCTGGGCAAAGCTTGTCACCCCTCCACGTCTAGTCCCCATGGCCCCGAGGGGGAAGCCTCCGGGTGCCCTGTCTGCCCCTCGGATCACAGATGCCAGGTGATGATGCCAGGAGCCTGGGAGCACGTCCTTCCCCAGAGTGCTCCCAGCGGTGCCTTCCCGCGTGGGGACGAGGGAGTCGAGGTCGCCCAGGGCGCCCGGGACCCTTGCCGACTGGAAACGGGAGCCCGCTCGCGAGCCTGGACCCCGCTCCCTCATGCACTCGGGGCAGAGCTGTGCAGGAGCAGTGATCGGGGGAACGTCTAGTTGGGACCCGACGTGTCCGTGCCATCCAGTCAGCGTCGCGGCGTCTCCGCACGCCCTGAAACCCATGCAGGCGTGAGCGGGCGCCTTTGACAGCCTCTCTGTGAGGGTGACACGCGCTCCGGGCGGTGGCCCCGGAGCCGGCCCTGACCAGGCTCACGTTGGGGGTCAGGGCTCGGGGCCCCGGGTCGCACTCCCATTCTGGGAGGCCTTAAGTGTGTCTCCACACTTGCGTCACCAGCCAGAGAAAAGCTGGACTATGTGGAGGAACATCAGAGCCTGTTCACCAGCTCGGAGACGTTGGGCATCGAGGTCTTTGCCATCCCCGAGGCCGGGCTCTTCGTGGCAGCCGCCAACCGCAAAACCACGTCCGCCATCTACAAGTGGACGGATGGGAAGTTCGCCTCGTACCAGAACATCCGCACACACCAAGCCCAGTCCTGGAGACATTTCACCATCGGGAAAAAGGCAAGTCTGCACCCGGCAACTGTCTCAATCCTTTTTATCTTGGGAAAACCCAAAGGTGGGGGCTGCTCGTGTGGGTGATACGGGGAAGTATTTCTCATGGTTTCAAAGTCTTACTCAGGTTCTCAGCAGCTTTCAAAGTCAGACACTTGGCGGGGTCTCTAAATCCAGAACGTGAAGTCTATTTGGCTTCCAAAAAATAGAAGACAAGACCATTCCTACGACACCGTCCGGTTCTACGTAGCCCCATCGGGGCTAAGTTAAAAGCTTGTCGGCCCACTTGACGAGCGGGTCAACAAGGCAGAAATCTTCGGGGATGGAGACAGGCTTACTGCAGGGGGCCGGGCCCGGGGTGGGGGTGAGACGCTCGCGGGCAGCCCCCTCACAGTCAGGGCCGATGCAGCAGGGGCAGGGCGGTGGGTCTGAGGGGCTGCCCCCAGCACGAGGCATGGTCTTATCAGCTCTGTCTATACCCTTGACTCCAGGGGCAGGGTCCCGGGGCCGCTGTCCTGCACGTGGCCCCCGCCTCACTCTCACCAGCACGTGTGTGCCAGGAACAGCCTGCCCTCACCGAGGCCGGCCCTGAGGGTGCGCCAGGAGCAGAGTGGACTGCGCGATGCCTCCTGTGGCTCGCAGCCCGCCGCAGCCCAGCTGCGCTCCCAGTCCATGCGGCGAACAGCTGACTAGCTCTCTGGCCTTTTGGTTGCCGACACCTTCATCATAAAAATGTTAACTTCGCATCAAAGAAACATCAGGAAATCCAGAAAAAACGGGGGGGGGGGGCTGTCCGGTCCCCGAAGCAGGTGCGGGCTTACTGAGCGCACACGGGCTTGGGGCCTCGGCGGGCGCCCCACACACCGAGCCGGTGGCCTCCCGGTCCAGTCACACGCCGGGTACCGGGGTGTGTGTGGCCGCTGACGAGAGCAGCGCGCGCTTCTAGGCGGGAGGAGAGCGTGACGGTGCGTTCTGCTCATCGGGGGATGAAGGGCACGTTTGCGCAGAAAGCTCCCGAGTTTGGGGATAGAAATGGGGACGCTGGGCTGACGAAGGCAGACAGCTGAAGGGTCTGGAGCGTGACAGATGGATCCACGGACACGGGGCCGTCGGACAGAGACGCGGGTGCTCAGAAGCCTTAGCGCCAGGCCCCTCGCACTGACGGCAAGAACCAGTATCCGGCTCTGTTTCAGGTCTTCCTGGCAGTGGCTAATTTTGAACCGAATGAGAAGGGTCAGGAGTTCTCTGTCATTTACAAGTGGAACCAGAGGAAGCTGAGGTTCACGCCGTACCAGAGGGTCCCCACCCACAGCGCCCGGGACTGGGAGGCCTTCGAGGTGGCCGGGGAGCACTTCCTGGCCGTGGCGAACCACCGGGAAGGTAGGCTGCGGCCTTCCACGCGGAAGGAAACCATGGGGGGGCGGCTAGCTCACCCACGGGTCTGTTTCCACCTGGTTGACAAACCACAGTACATCCCACACGGCCGGTTCTCGGGCTGGCCGTCCTACAGTGCCGTCTGAGGTGAGCGCACCTGAGCGCCTCCTCCCCGTGCGCATAGGAAGACAGAGGCGCCTCTGGGTGGGTGCCGGCCCGGGACGGTGCTTATGGGAGCGTGGGCCACCCAGCTCACGGACCAGGTCATCTGAAACTAACCAACTAAACAGGAACTAACTAGCTAGCGTCCTCGTAGGAGGAGCCGGCTGCAGTAGGGGAGGAGATAAACGGTTGGACCGGAGGCCAGTGTCCCCCAGAGAGACGGGGGCGCGGACCGCGTGCAGGCAGAGTCGCTGGAGGATGCAGGACGTGGTTTTGTGCCTTCTGGACACACACTTGGTGGCGCAGTGGGTGCAGGAGGACAGGCCTGGCTGAGGCTGGGGTCTCGTCTCTGGGCGGTGCCGGCCCCTCCTGGTTGTATAACTCCAGGGGGCGGAGTCCGAGGCCGTGGGCCCTGCAGGGCATCTGCGGCCAGGGAGCTCTGTAGGGGCCGGGGAGGAGCCCCTGCTGCCCCACTCATGGGCAGGGGACCCCAGGAGCCCACTAAGCAGCGCTCCCCAGGGGCGGGAGTGTTCCGGGAGAGGCTAGTGCAGCCGGGGAGCTGTAGGGAGCACGGTGTGGACAGAAGGTGCGGAGGCCTGAGCTAGGGGCACAGTGAGAGCAGCGGGGGCGTTGGGCAGTGTGAGAGGTGAGGCTGGGGAAGGTGGGGTCCCAGCTCTCAGATGGAAGGCCATGGGGGGTGGGGTCCGGAGCCTCCAAAGGAAGGACCCAGGGAGGGCTGTCCTCTGAGCACAGGGGCAGGGAGCGCAGGGGTGCACAGGGACGGTGCCCAGTGGCCAGACGGCACCGGACGGACCCCCTGGCCCCAGAACAGGTCCAGGCTGGCCAGGGCTCCACTGAGGCCGCCGTAAGGGGCCATCTGCCTGCCCTGCCTCACGGCGGCTGCCTGGCTTGCAGGTGACAATCACAACATCGACAGCGTCATCTACAAGTGGAACCCAAGCACCCGCCTCTTCGAGGCCAACCAGACCATTGCCACCTCCGGCGCCTACGACTGGGAGTTCTTCACCGTGGGGCCCTACTCGTTCCTGGTGGTGGCCAACGCCTTCAACGGCACGTCCACGAGGCTGCACTCCCACCTGTATGTGTGGCTCCTCGGCTCCTTCCAGCTGTTCCAGGCCTTCCTGGTAAGGAGCCGGCGGGAGCCTCGGGTCCCGCCTCCGTCAGGCCGCCTGGCACCCGCAGCGGGGCTGCTGGAGACAGGGGACGCGGGACCTGGGGACCCAAAGGGCCAGGACCAGCACCCAGCTCCAGACCCTCCTCACCGAGGCTCCGCCCCCCACGGGTGGCTCAGGCTGAGCTGTGTTGCCCGGAGTTCAGTCCAACAATGAGGCCGGAGGGGCCCTGCCCTGCCCTCCCTCTGGCACGGAGCTTGCTCTGTGGGCCTCATTCCCCCTGGGCAGGCCCCGGCGTCTAACTGGCCTTTCTGTGGGTGTTGGGTTCCTGCCTTGGGGCAGCCGGGCAGCAAGCCCCTGACCTGGTCGAGGGTGGGGGCGGGGTGGCGTTGCCCACTTTCCCTTCTGACCATGAAGGTGCCTCGGCTGGTTCGAGGCTCCACGGGCAGGTTGGCAACACCTTGGAGTGGATCGAGGCGCAACATGTGCTTATCGGGGTGGGACAGTGCTGGGCGCCCCGGGAGCCATCGTGCCGGCTCTGGTCCTGGCCGAGGACTGTGGGAGGAGGCACAGGTACTGGGTGGGGGCACACACTGCCCATCTCAGGACGCGGGGCCGGCGCTGGCTGCCCTTTGCCGTTCCTGATGGAACCGTGGGCGTTCCCTCTCTACTTGCGGCAATCATGATGGACAGGAGGTCACCACCAGCATGACAACTTCCTCCCTGGATCCTTCCGGAACGTCCCTTTGCTTGTTTATCGGGTCCTTTGTTCTCCCAGGAGAAATGCTTCCAGGGCACTCTGAGCCTTGGGGTGGTGACTCCTTTGGTGTTTGACGTCATGGGGCGAAGAGGAAATGTGCTGAAACCCCCTCCTGCTGGGTCTGTTGGGAAATGGGAAGGGTGATGGGGGCTTTGCTATTGAGACCGGCAGCCGTGCGGAGAGGCTGGAGTGACTGAAAGCCGTCCCCTCTAGGACAAGGCTGCTTACGGGGTGGGTCTCAAACACGGGGGAGAAAGATGACGTTCCAGACGGCAGGCTCCTCTGCGGGCAGAAGTCGGGGTGTGTAGGAGGTGGGCTCAGAGAGCCCACTGCGCAGGGACGAGGCCGGCAGCGCTCTGGAGAACAGTTCTGCGCCTTCCTCCGCCATCCAGGGTTGCACCGTACACACCCTGTGGCTGGAGGCCGACGCGCCGCCCGCTGCCCGCCGTCCTCCTCAGAGCCCTCACGGTGCGGTCGGGGCACCACGTCTGGCGTCCGCGCGGCGGGCGGCTCCCTCAGGAAGGGACGAGAGGACAAGCTGCAGAGGGCGAGGGCCTCCACACGTGAGCAGGCACCCGGCTGCTGTGGGGAGGAGGCAGTGACCCGGCGGCCGTGCCGCGCGGGGGAGGCAGTGGCAGCGGCAGAGCGACACTGAAGCACGTGTGGGAGGCCGGTTCCCGAGTGCCGTCGTGGAACAAGGAGGCCCAGGTGTGAGCGCGGAGGCAGCAGGACCCCGAGCTTCCTGGCAGGAGGAGGTCATACCTGGGGCTGCCCATCCCGAGAGGGGGCGCCCTGGAAGAAGTGGAACTGGGGTGAGGTGATTCCTCGCAGCCACATGCCTTCGTGCGGGCCTCAGGGGCTGAGCAGCTGAGCCGGGTGGGCGGAAAGTGCCGGAACCAGGAGCTTCGTCCACCTCCTCCCACTCGGTCCTCACCGCCACGCTGTGAGCTGAGTGCAGCCCGTAGTCTCCTTTTACACCCGGGGACACTGAGGCACGGGATTCCGGGACCGGCACCTGGCAGATCTGGGATTGGAACCCAGGTGGTGCGGTCTATCGCTCTGCTCAGCATTGGACAGAGTCCTCGAGCATGAGCTCCTTCGGCGGCGTCTGCCGTCACGGCAAGGCCAGGGCCCCCGAAAACAGCTCGGCGGGCCTGGGGCACAGCTGTCCCCCAACCATGGGCCTGGGTATGTGTTTGCCAATTTGAAAAGCGTTCAGCAATGGGCTGGCGTGGGGCCCGCCCATCAGATGCCCCGTGGAACTAGACCCCAGACCTGTGGGACTGAAGACACGGGAGTGTCTGGGGAGCCGACCGCGGGTAGCCACGTCGGGATTCGCGAGGAGGCCTGGACACGCGGGGCCGGCGGCTGAGGAGGCCCGTGTGGCACAGAGCAGCTGTGTAAGGGCCGCTCGGAGCCCTGCGCAGGGGACGGGCAGACGCAGCTCGTGTGGGAACCCCGTGGGCTCTAAAAGACCTCCCGTGTCAGCAGGGGTGCCCAGCCCGAGGAGGGGTCCGGGTGTTCGTGCGTCTGGAGCCCGCACGAGGGGCGGCCGTGGAAACTGAAGGGGATGATGGCTCACTGCTTCGTGGTAGCTAACGGGCGGGTGGGGGACAGGGGAGCAGGACCCCGTGGTCCCGAGAGCAGGGTCTTGCAGCCTGGCGTGGAAGGCGCTGCCTGCGGCCGTCTGGTCACTCAGGCCGGGTCTTGAGCGGGGCCAACAAACCGTGCATTTGGCACGAGTGGGGTTCCTGCCGTGGGTTGGGAGCACACTTGGGAGATTATTGTCCTGCGGCTACCAACACCGTGACCCCAAATCTCCGACACTTGGATAAAAGGCCCAGGTAGAAAGGTGTTTTTCACCAGGGGCCGCCACCAGATGCCGCCGCTCCTGGAGGCACCGCCCGCCAAGGACAGATGCTACCCGCCACCGTCCTCTCCAGGGACCACAAACGGACAGCGAGGAGCCTCCAGGTGTTTGGTGAAGGACACAAAACATGAAATAGGCTAACGTGTAGACATACACCCGCCCTGGACCAAACCGAGCTAGCTCTAAAAACACAAGGAATTTTAAAAATCGTAATTACCCTAATTACCTTTTAAATTTTAATTACCTTCAGAAGTATTCAAGAATACATCACATGTATAAAGTCAATACAGAATGCCCCGAAAGGACAGAGTTCTCAGGTATTAAAAATACAGTTGCTGGCCTTATAAGAAGATACTCGTCAACCGGACTGGAAACTCAAGGCCGGAGAAACTTCTAGAATGTACAACGAGAAGATGAGGCAGAGAGAGGGGATCAACCCAGGAGATCCAGAAGGAGAGATGTGAGAGCAGAGGGCAATGGGGCCATCGAGGGGCTCCCTGGACGTGGGGACACGCCGTCAGCTGGGGGTGCGCTGGTCCTGGAGACCAGATCGGAGAGGCTCAGGCCGCCGTGCACCGTGGGTTTCTCACATGGGCTCCGAAGGAGAGCACTTTCAGTCTGAATTCTGTGCCGTGCTGTGGGCAGGAGAAGGAGCCCAGGCCGCCACAAGTGTCCATGGCCCCCCCCACCGAGGGTTCGTCCTCACCAGGGTGAAGTGCCACAAGTGTTCCCAGGTGTCCTCTGCCATGTGGCTGCTCCGTCTGAGCCACGGCCACGGCCCGGAGAGGGGGCAGCCCCCACTGGCCGTCACCCCCCAGCTCCGTGTCGGCACCCAGGAGGGACGATTAGGGAAGAGGAGGACTGCATGGACATGCGGCTGACAGGTGTGAAGACGGGATGGAAGAAGAAAGCTGCGGGCAGAACCCGCAGGAGGGCGTTGTGGACACGGCGTCCGCAGGGTGCAGCCGGCGTCACAGAGCCGGACGGAACAGCTCCCGGGGCCGGGCAGGACCCTCGAGACGCTGGAAGACCAGGTCATGTGCGGAGATGGGGATTTTCTTCCCCAAAAAGGAAAAAGAGGGGAGCAGGGATGGATTTGGAAGCAGCAGCAATCCCCAGCTTGTCGAACAGCCGCTGGGGCAACGCTCCGGGGGCTCGTGTGCAGGGAGACACAGGCAGAGCCGTCACTGTTCAAAGGACAGTCTGCTTGACCTGCATGTGGGGACCGTCCCCAGGGGTGGCACGGAGCTCCTCCGCCACTGAAACCCGCGGGAAGGGCGAGGCTCTGTGGGAGGGACCTGGGGAGGCGGCCAGGACACCATAAGCACCGACAGCGAAATCTCGATCCTAGAGCCGTCCTGTGGACGGAGTCTGGAGGCTTGGTCTGGGGTCTGACACTGAGTGCCTATGTTGGGGTTCGTTAGTAGAGGGACAAGGGCAAGGGGAGGTGAAGGAGGGTGGGGGCCCATATCTTCTTCCTAGAGCTCCAGGAATCAGAGGGGTCTCCCAGGCAGGGGCCTCTGTGTCTCCAGCGGCCCAGGCCCGTCTCGGCAGGCTGGGCTCCCAAACCAGCAAGACCAGATGGCCGCGGGCCCCGCCGGTGCTGGGGGTGTGGTATTTCCCGTTCCTGACAGCCTCCTGCCAGAAACCCTGGGATTTCCACGGACGCGACCTTTCTTGCTTCCGCTTGTGAGAAGCCTCTCTGCCATTTGCAGACACATCTGAAGGGGGGCCTGCGGCGCTTCTTGCTCCACTGGCTCACGATTCCACCTCAGGCCCGCTTCACAGACAAGGACACGGAGGTGGGAAGTGAGGGGACCGAGCTGGGGACTCAGGTGGTGCGCGGAGGAGCCAGTCCGTCCATACAAGGCCCTGTAGTTGGGCCCTGGAGGGGGCCCCTGGGGACGCGTGTCTCCTCACCTCGCCTGTGTGCATGGCTGGTCCCTTTGAGAGACTCCCAGCTCTCGGTCAAAAGGGTTTCAGGACAAGAGGCTGAGTGTTGCTGGGCAGACTCACCCGGGGTCTTTGCGGGCTCTGGAAGGCAGAGGAGACCTTCCTGGAACGTGGCTTCAGGTCTCCATGCTCAGCGACGCTGGCGGTAGACAGCCAGCCCCAAAGGTCGCGGCCGCTCTGCATTTTCAGGAGGCATCTGAGCCAGCCCCAGTCTGCGCCCAGCCCTGTGGGTGGGGCTGTCCCAGGAGCCAGAACCCTGGGGGCTGCTGGGGGCACCGATGTCCCCCGACCCTGCAGGCTGCCAGGGGAGGCCCCCGGGACAGCCAGCCACTTCGCGCCCTGCCCAGAGGCCTTCTCTTACAGGCCCCACTCCTCGCACCTCGATAACGCCTCAAACCCCACAAAGTCCCACTTTCATGTTTTGCCAGCATTTTTGCATTGTGTTTAAATCCTCTTAGGTCCTGGCGTTGCCTTGGTGTGTTTACTGTTTGGCTTGAAGTTTTGCAACATCTTTTGTGACCGTGAGCTTTGAAGCAGGAAGGCTATGTGCTCAGAGAGGTGCTGACCTCACGGGGGGGGCCTTTTCTGGAGGGCTGGGCTGGGCGTGGGGGCAGGGAGTGCTTGAGGGGCGTGCACACGGACTGCTGGGAAGGAGCTGGGAGACTGGTGGGCGTCTGAGTTCCGCTCAGGAGGAAGCCCCTGGCTGATAGGCTTTGTGGCCGGTGTGAATGGGAGGCTGGCTACTCACCCTGGGGCACATTCCCCAGACCCACCTCTGCACCAGGAATTCCAGAACCTTCCTGCTGGCGGCAGAGACCAAGGCTCCAATGACTCGGCCTAATCATTTGAGAGCAAAGGAGGCTGGAGCAGGGTGTGTCCAGGAAGCACGAACTCCATGCACCGGAAATCCAGCCTCCAGCTTCTGGGCTTTCTGCTCCGAAGCTCCCTGGCTGAGGGGCCTGTGGTCACGGTCATCAAATGTGGACCCAGCGTGGAGGGCTGGGGGAGGGGAGCCGTTGACCACATGGGGTTTGTTGCCGAGAGGCGGGCTGATGGTGTGAGGGGCTGTCCGAGTGCCCGTGGGACCCCCGGGGGAGAGAGTCTGAAATGCGAGGGATGCGGGACATCTGGCAGGGGGAGGGACAGGCAGAGGCGCTGCCCGGTGGTCCGCGGGTATGTGGGGGCAGCCGGTGAAGCTGGGGGCTTGTCAGAAACTTCGTTTCCACTGAGCATGTAAATGTCCAGAAAGGAGTTGGAAGACAGGCCAGAGCGTTGGGGTGAGATCACGGATTACCTGTGAGCTGGGTGGTGAGAGCGCCCCTCGGTGGTCAGCACTGAAGGACGGCCCTGGGAGGGGGACTTCCTCCTGGCCACTTTTGTTTGCTCAGGGAGCAGGCAGCCTGGGGGAGGGGCCCAGGAAGTCAGCGGGG